>NW_024671430.1:0-1706 GCF_008729295.1 Plectropomus leopardus | reverse complement strand
TTCTATAAACAAAAGATACTGTGAGAGATTTTTAGGAAAGTTTGATCTCTGTGATAGGAGCAGCCGTACCTCATGTGTATAAGATTTTATGGTGTGGTGACTGTCCTTTTGAAATGTTCCCACCTGGTGGTGTTTATCACTTTTTGGTTATATGTTTGCCCTAAAGGGGTACTGTTTTTCTCCTTGTGGTGGTAGTGGAAGATGACCAGGTATATGAGTCAGTCAAAGCCGCACTGTCGACAGAGAACTACAGCGTGTCTTCTCTCCATGAGCTCATGTATTAAAGCAAGAAATTTCTCTCACAATACAAACCCCAAAAAGCTACTCTATGGCCCAGCTCATTTTACAAGTCGAGTGGTACCTGTCAGTCAACATGTGCAACAATCAAGTTGACAAATGTGAACACAGCAAACAAAAGGAGGTACAGCATAACTTAAATAGACATCAGATTGGAGCAAGCACTCATCAAAAGGGAAGAAGGCAGAATACTGGAACCACCCAGTTGTTTGGCAGGATGGTGTGCCAGTGAATCACAGGTTACAGGTGTAAGGAATGCCTGATGACTTGGCGAACCTCTGATGACGTCACCATCGCCAGTCACGCTCACGATTAACTAGACTTCCGAAAGTTCTGGAAACATACAAAACAGAGTACAGAGCGAGAAGAACAGGCAGAACAGGCAGAACAGGTAGAACAGGCAGGACAGAAAAGACACAGAAGAGCGAGTAAACACTGAAGTGTTAGCAGGAGCAGAGAAGGAGGCAGTTGTGGAGGACAATGCAGGACGATAATGTTCTTTGACATTTAAAACCTCTTGATTTGTTATCGTCCCCGTTAGAGCAAGTCCAGCTGTTTAGATTGTGCATAAAAATATACTGGGAGATGTTTACCCTTTTTTTTTTCAGTATGGCCATTGTTTGCTCTGACAGAGACTCCCAAGTTCAATTGCTTAGTTTGTTTTATGGAAACCAAAGTGTATAATTCATTCAAAGTCACCAACAAACAAGAGACAAAAAGTGGTCCCAATACGTGTCCCTCCCTCAGTTATTTATATTCCTTCAGTCCACAAAGGTCCACCAATCAAAAGGTCGAAAGGGGTTAAAAAAAAAAAAATACGATGTAAATTTAATCTCTTACAGTAGTTGAAATATTTCGAATGTTTCGATAAGGAGGTGGCGTTGCATTTAGGGTGTGACCACCAGCGCGCATCGCATAAAGACGTCAGTTCAGACTGTATTCACCACAACCTGCAAATTCAGAAAACCGATGACCGCAGAAGCTTTAGAGCATCCACAAGACATCTCTGCCTGAAAAATAGGTAAAAGAAACACTTGGAAGAAGTGTGAACTTATCCTTTGACCAAATTTTGGTGTGCTTTGGTTGTCTGCAATCAGTTATTTAAAGAGTGGTTACTGTAGGAAAACGAATGAGATGTGATGTCAGTGAGTGTTACGCTGATTGCCACTGATTTATTGTCATGGCACAGTCACACATTTTACATATTTGTCACAATTTTTCCCTCCAGGATCAATTAAGTATTTCTGATTCTGATAAAGTGTATATTTACTTTACTTCTTTTTGTGTTTTTTCTTGTAAAGTTTTTTCAGACTCTGTGACCCTGTGAGCAACAAGAGCGACGGTACGAACTTTGCAACTTTGGTCCATCAGAAAACAGGCAGAATATGTAATTGCAGAAAGGACAAAAT
>NW_024671429.1:0-244 GCF_008729295.1 Plectropomus leopardus | reverse complement strand
TTGGACCCGGGCCCGATCTGCTCTACTGGGGTCCGCAGAACGTTACGCCACGGCCGCTAATCGGCGCCGTTCCCGGGCTCCAGCCTACCAAGTGGGGCAGAAGGTGTGGCTGTCAACACGGGATCTCCCCTTGAAGGAGGACTCCAAGAAGTTGGCTCCCAAGTTCATCGGCCCATTCCCCATCGACAAGGTGATCAACCCAGTGGCGGTCCGATTGAGATTACCCCGGTCCATGAGGGTCCAT
>NW_024671428.1:0-254 GCF_008729295.1 Plectropomus leopardus | reverse complement strand
TTTTCTTTTAAAATTGCCAAAACTTTTGGTAAAAAAAAAAAAAAAAAAAGGAAAAACTTTGGTTTTTAACAAATGTAAAAAAAAAAAAAAATAAGAAAATGTTTTCTTAAAAAATAGCCAAACATTTTAGAATTAAAAAATGTAAACACAAAGGCATGTTTCTTTAAAGATAAGTGGTAAAATGATTTTTTTTTTTTAAATACAGCTGTTTAAAGTAGTACTCCTCAGTGCAAATTACAACAGTCCCTTAGTTT
>NW_024671427.1:0-292 GCF_008729295.1 Plectropomus leopardus | reverse complement strand
TGTTTGTTTTTTCTGCTTTTAAAGCTTTTATTAAAGTTTTTCGAAGCTTCAGTTTTTTATATTTTATGACTCACCATCATCCTTAAAAAAAAATTATATACTTATAAATAATGATCTTTGATTAAAATCCTTAATTCATTCATCCATTCAGCTGATTCATCTTCTTTGGTGTTTTTTTTTAATTAAATCAAAATTCTGTTAAAGTGCTTTTTTAACACATTTTTATTTATATAGCAAAACAAAGGCGTCAGCTGACCATTAAAAAGAATCAAATCCAAATAAAAATGAAAAT
>NW_024671426.1:0-328 GCF_008729295.1 Plectropomus leopardus | reverse complement strand
GCATCATTTTCTTTTCTTTTTTTTAAGTTTTCTCATGGTATTTTTTTAACATGTTTAGTCATAATTTGTTCATTTTTAAAAATTGCTTTGACTCATTGAAATGTATTGTTTTTATTTTGCTATTGTGTTATTTTATGTTTGCAGCACAGTCAAATAAAATTTTAAAGCAACAGCCGAGGAGGCTTAATAGGCATCAATACTTTATGTTGCTTAGTTTTTCGTGCTCATGCTGATGTATTGACAAACAAAACAAAAAATCCATTGATTTTTACCATTTTCAATGTGGCCTCAGAGTGTAAATATGTTACATTTGCTCCTGGAAAGAAAT
>NW_024671425.1:0-250 GCF_008729295.1 Plectropomus leopardus | reverse complement strand
TGAGTTTTCTCACCTTGAGATCTGCTTCACTCGTCTGTGTGGTGTTTCATCGGCTGCAGCGCCGGTGGGGACGCCGTCCGAAGTTAGTACTTTTTTGGTGAAAATTGGGTTTTAAAAGTTTCACTGACAATAAAGGTCTCATACGGAGCCACACTGTCACAACGTGCGGTCAGAACTGTGAAATAATGAAATGCACTTTTGCTCAATTAAGGGGATTCTCAAAAAGCTTTGATTGGCAGGATGTCAGGGG
>NW_024671424.1:0-259 GCF_008729295.1 Plectropomus leopardus | reverse complement strand
GTGTGTTCAGTGCTCGTGCATGCATGTGAGAGCCTGCAGAAGTTTTGCTAGTTTTATTATTGAATTTTGCAAGTTTTGTTGTTTTCGTTGTGCCGAGTGTAGTTCCAGTGTCACCTGTTCTGTGAAAAGATTGAACCTTTTTGAGACACTGAGTTGCTTTTTGTTTTTCTAATTCAGAATAGTTTTCTTGGCAATAGTTTAAGTAAAGTATATTTTATGACCTAATTTGCCAGGTGTGTTTGTAGATAAAAGAACAAAT
>NW_024671423.1:0-242 GCF_008729295.1 Plectropomus leopardus | reverse complement strand
TCACAAAACTAAAGAAACAAAACCATAAAGAGAAAAAATGACCACAGAGACAAAAAGGATCTGTAAATACACACAAAGTAAGTACAAAAATGGGAAAAACAACCAGAAAGACAAAATTATTACAAAGCGACACAAAATGTAAAAAAAAAAAAAAAAAAAAAAGACAAAATTAACTCAAAATTAAAAAAAACTAAAGACACCCAAATGACTAAAAAAACAACCACAAACAAAGAGACCACAAA
>NW_024671422.1:0-270 GCF_008729295.1 Plectropomus leopardus | reverse complement strand
TTTTCAATCTGAAGGTAAATTGGTTTGATATCTTTTGAAGTAAAAAAAGCAGTGAGCAACTTGGCAATAAATGTGATGTAAATTTCAAGAAATGACAAGAAACTGACCTGTGAACTTTTTTTAAGGGGGAAAAAAACCTCAATAAAAAAAATAGATTGTTATTTCTGATCAATATATATTTAAAATTCCAGAAATGTATAATAAATATAACATATAAAAATGTATTCTATTAAATGAGAACAGTATGGATGGTTTTATATTTGCGAACTG
>NW_024671421.1:0-217 GCF_008729295.1 Plectropomus leopardus | reverse complement strand
AAAGTTCTATGACACGTGGGGGCCTTTATTAACCTATTTTGAGGGTCTTGAAGTCCTCCCACAAGATTGAAAATTAAACTGTCGGAATTATGTGCACCTTTGCCTGTACTCCCCTGTAAACTGAGGGCCCCCCCAGCAAACCTTTGTGGTCAGTAGGCAAATACTCATGGTTGAGATATCCACTCCATTTTTTTTTTTTTTTTTTTTTTTTTTTAAT
>NW_024671420.1:0-214 GCF_008729295.1 Plectropomus leopardus | reverse complement strand
CCCCCCCCCTTTTTTAATAATTTTTTTTTTTTTTTCGACCATTCAATTCATTTTTAACACGTTGTTGCTCGTTTTTCCGAGCGCGCTTAAAACGCACCATGAACGTGCGGCGGCGGCACGCACGCACGTACGCACGCACTACGCGCTGTCTTGTTGTGATCACGTGACACACTTGAGACATGCGCGTGCAGCACCGCGCTGAACTGTCGATTTT
>NW_024671419.1:0-1289 GCF_008729295.1 Plectropomus leopardus | reverse complement strand
TAACAATAATTATTATTCTTATAACCTTCTAATAATTTCTCTCTCTCTGCCTAAACATTTTTTGGGTCATTTTCTTTTACCTCATTTTATGCCACGTTACATTGCCTTTTTGTCCATGTTTTTTATAAAGAAATTAAACCAATTTTCTCCGATTTCAGAGGTTTAAATGCATTTGAAAAGCGTGTAAATGAAGCACAAGAAAATCAATGTCGTTCTAGGTTTCAAAGGGTTAATGTGGGGTATCTGCTGATATCGAGTCTGAAATGATGATTAAGGGAAAGGATGTAACGGTGTCATTCAAAGTGTGACTTTGGAATACTGTGGCATTCAAATAAAAGATTACAAACAGCAAGCAGCTATTTCCTTAAGATAACACTAATCTGTGAGTATCTTTACCATTAGTATAATTAGAATGTCTCAGTTTTCAACTGGAATAGTTTTGAAATATTTTGTCCTTCAGGTATGGAGACTGTGAAGTTTGTAAAATTTAGTGGGGTGGTGTCCAGCAGTGGATTGCAGATTGCATCCATCTCCTGGCTAGAATTCCTAGGCCTGAGATGTAGTTGCTGTTTAACACTGCGCTCATGTCCAGCTGCATCATGAGCGTTTTTGTATATATACTTGTCTATACACGACGCATGTTACTGGAGGATACCTTTAGAGGGCACACAAGGGAGCTCAGGCCGTATATATACAACTACAGGACGTGTGGGATGTAAACAACAGACATGGTGACACTCATGGAGGTTACTATCATGTTAATGCTGAGATCAAGGTAGAAAAGGTGACCGTGGAGACAACGTAAGGCCTCTAAATCAAGCCCGTCAGGACAATGGGGAGTACGTGTTTCTCATGCTGTGTTTACTTTGTCAGATCCGCTCTGACTCTACACTGCCCCTGCTGTTTATATACATACTGCATTTCTTGTCCCGTTAATTTTTGAGAATGCGCACAGCCAACTCGCCAAATCGACACAGGGATACACTCTGCAACATAAAGCTCTAAGACAACATCATCTTCTCTCATCTGCTTAGAAGTGATGAACTTACAACTTACAGCAAGTTAATATGATACAGTGTCTGCCTTTTGTTTGATATCTAGTGTCTGCAAAAAACTGCACACTGCCGATCTGTTAGCGCTGTTGGCTTGTTTGCTATATCGCATGATTGTCGCTGTCACACTAACTTTATATCGTCAAAAATTCATGTTGAACAGCCAAATCTGACTTGACTGGCATAATTCTGAGTCGGGTACAGCTCTGATACTTACTATATTATATTCCATCTCAG
>NW_024671418.1:0-244 GCF_008729295.1 Plectropomus leopardus | reverse complement strand
AGTTTTATCCACCAACAGCTTAACTCACTATGTAAATCCTCAGGTAAACCGGCCGGCTCCAGGCCGTCCAGCCCCGCGCGCCGACCGCAGCACACCTGATCAGTCATGGAGGTAACCGCAGTGCTTCCGGAGCTTCCCCCGAGCTTGTCTATTTGGGAAGAGGCATCACTTGTTTTGTTTTTGTTGGCCAAATTTTCTATTAAGTCTCAGACGGAGTCATTTTGGGCTACTCCAATAAATTAAT
>NW_024671417.1:0-224 GCF_008729295.1 Plectropomus leopardus | reverse complement strand
AGGGTCGACCCAAAAGTTCTATGACACGTGGGGGCCTTTATTAACCTATTTTGAGGGTCTTGAAGTCCTCCCACAAGATTGAAAATTAAACTGTCGAAATTATGTGTACCTTTGCCTGTACTCCCCTGTAAACTGAGGGGCCCCCCAGCAAACCTTTGTAGTCAGTAGGCAAATACTCATTGTCGAGATATCCACTCCATTTCTTTTTTTTTTTTTTTTTTTTT
>NW_024671416.1:0-207 GCF_008729295.1 Plectropomus leopardus | reverse complement strand
GCTGAAAATGAATATTTTCAGTTAACGTTTTACAACCTGAACACAACTTAAATTCTGTCTCAAACGTGAAGAAATCAACAGGCGACAAAGAAATCATCCAGAAATTAACAAGAAATCAATTTTAAAACTTCCAAACCAGTTACCTGAAAATAAGAAGAAAAGGACAAATAAGAGCTGGAAAAGATTATTTAAAAATTACAATAATTC
>NW_024671415.1:0-262 GCF_008729295.1 Plectropomus leopardus | reverse complement strand
AAATTCCTGACCCGTTTTGCACCACCCTTTCCCCCCTCATAAATATTGAACAGTCCCTATACCTAACCCACGTGGCAACTAGGTGTGTGCGCAGAACACCTAGGACAATTCAGGTCCGACTGAGGTGTTTACGTGATGGAGTAATGAGATTTTCAAATGCATTGTCTAGGTGTTTTAACCAGAATTTCGATTTGGTACAATTTCAGTCTGACTAACATGATTACATGTGTGTCAAAAGTCTAGTTTTAGTCAGACTAACACA
>NW_024671414.1:0-267 GCF_008729295.1 Plectropomus leopardus | reverse complement strand
GATATTTGAAGGCATTTTTTTTTAGCTTTTACAGGCATTTTAAGCTCCGTGTTTTGATATGAATTGACTGTTTTGTTGTGTATTGTTATATAAGACCTTCCTCTTTAGTTTTAAACTTCACCTATTTATAGATTGACTTTATTTATACACTTAAGTCTGTTTTACTACATAGAATATTATTTTTAAAAATTGTATCTACTTACCTTTTAAGTTTGGCTATTAATTGAACTTTACCTATTTATTTATTGACTATTTATGTATACGTTT
>NW_024671413.1:0-223 GCF_008729295.1 Plectropomus leopardus | reverse complement strand
ATGCAACCTTCAAGATCCAACACGGCTCCAAAACTTCAGCCGTGCTTCCAGCAAAAAACAGATTTTAAATGTGCACAGCTTCCTGAACGTTTTGACACGCTAACGACAGATTTATCCACGATTTACGGCGTGTGCCCTGAATAATGCCGCAAATAATGCACCTTATTAATAACCAGCATGCCGAGCTTCACTTCTCTCAAACATTAGAGGAAACACATGAAAG
>NW_024671412.1:0-273 GCF_008729295.1 Plectropomus leopardus | reverse complement strand
GAAGAAAATGCACGTTAGATGAAATTCAAACACCACTGAAGTCAAAATGTTGAAACCTTTTAATTTGAAAACATGCTGATTAACATAGATAGATAGATAGATTATTTTTTTCTCCAAGTTCCCATTCCTTTGGTCATGGAAAACCTGGAAAAGTCATGGAATTCCACAACAACATTTTACAGGCCTGGAATATTCCTTGAATTTAATAAAATATAATTTAAGTTCTGGAAAAGTCGTGGAATTTTGCTAAATGAAAATACTCGCTGTGAGTTC
>NW_024671411.1:0-291 GCF_008729295.1 Plectropomus leopardus | reverse complement strand
GAATTTTGTTTCACAAACCTGTATAAAAACATCTGATGTGTTCAAGGGACCTCCAGGAATTTGAAAATCCAACGATGCTTCCTGTTTGTTAGTTTCTGGCTGGTAAAATGGGTTCCTTTTTTTGGTGATTTAAAAAAAAAAAAAAAACATGCCTTTCAAACTCATGGGCCTGTGGGTTTGGATTTTTTTTTTTAGAAATTAAAAGAAAAAATTAAAACTTCTTTAAAAATGGCCAAAAATGGTAAAAGAAAAAAATAAATGCTGAAAATTGCCAAAAATGTTTGAAGTGGG
>NW_024671410.1:0-208 GCF_008729295.1 Plectropomus leopardus | reverse complement strand
GAGGGTGTACAGTCATGCTAGAAGATGACTACATTTTGGATGAGGTACAAAAAAACTTTATTATTCCCACAGTGGGATAATGCACACGTGACAGCAGCTCAACGTCATACGCAAGAGAAAAAGGAAAAACAAGTGACAAATATACAAATGAGATCAAATAAAAATAAAAATAAAATTAGATGTATATAGACCTTATATTTCACTTACA
>NW_024671409.1:0-247 GCF_008729295.1 Plectropomus leopardus | reverse complement strand
AGATATTACTTAATGTCTTTTATTATTATTATTTCAGGAACCTTTAACGTAAAGCGTAGTGCCACCTAGTGGCCAGAGCCCAACCATCACACAGCTGTTCAGACCTCAGCCACCAGATGGACTCCTTGGCCTGCTCTAGTGTTACACAGTTATTGATATGGCTTTTCATGCCTTTATTGTAGTACAGTTAGAGAGAGACTGGAAAGAGGGAGAGAGAACAGGGATGACACACAGCAAATGACCACAA
>NW_024671408.1:0-5321 GCF_008729295.1 Plectropomus leopardus | reverse complement strand
TTGGTTTTGATGTTAATCATGTGAATTAATGTGGTAATCTAAGTAGAGGTTATTTTGACTTTGAGTGATGTTTGATAAGAGGTTGTTTTTAATGCTGTGGATTCAATTTGAACATTTTGTGGTATGTATATTTAATCACCAACTGCATTTATTGTCACTTATTCATTTTAATTATTCATTTGTTTTTAAAAATTGGTGGCATTTTTTTTTTTATCCCGTTTTGTTTTGAATAATTTTACATTTTGAATCTGACTCTTGGGAACGCTTTGTATTCAGTCTATCATTGTGAAATTAGAGAATTATGGTTATATATTATGATTACATTATAAACAACTTTCTCTGAATGCACTCATAATGTCTAGCTCAACTTGCTTTCTTTGATGTAACCATTTGTATGAATATAGTTGAGACAAAACTGGGTATCATGTTTATCTGTATTTATTTGTATACACACACACACACACATATATATATGCGGACAGTTACTGTTCAGCAGTGTTGGGGAGTACCTTTAAAACTGTAACCTAGCAAAGTTTCACACTCTTTACTGATAAATGACTGACAACATTAAGTTGAGTTTCTGTTTTGTTGGATTAACAACTTTTAACTGTTAGCATCATTTACTGAAGGGTGTGTGTGCATGATGGCATGTGGCTCTTCAAAAGCAGTTCAGCTACTTTGTGACTGCGTGACAGGTTTGTTCCACCTTCACAAAAACACTATGGAGAAGTTGATGGGACTGGCACTGACTCTCTGTAGCTGCAGTCCAACGCTGCATCCCAGAAGTCAGCAGTGCATTTAATATACTGTGAGGGAACTACCTGACTTTATCAGTTTTATTTGTCGTTTTTAATTAGTAAGTATGCACAGTAAAATATGGACCAATCAAAGTTTTTTACTCTTTTTAGTTTTTATTTTTATGTTGACCTATCCTCTGTTGTGATCTCACAAAAATTCCGACAAGCCTGAATGGCAGGAAGGTCCTGAATTAAATGAAGAACAACTTGTTCTGTCTACTGATGACTCGAGAACTCATTAGTCTTTATTATTGGCACTGCCTAATGAGTCATAATTAGACGTGTTTTGCCAGGTGCTCAATGACTTCACCAGCCTGTATTTAGGCTATGCATGTGTAGCTATGACTTTGTGGTTGGGCTAATTGCACCATGAACAATTCCTATTCTTATCCAAAATCTCCTTTTCTTTTTTTCTCTTATGAGTGTTTAAGTCCAATTCAATTTATAACGTATTATAAATTTCATGTCATCCTGATGAAACCAACCTCTGCACATTTGTGAGATTTTAGTTGTATAACTTTGGAGAAAGACAGCCTCCCTCTGTCAGATACCAGCGCTTTCGGTTGGTGGTTCAGTCAGACTACCAACCAAAAGCATAGGCATTTGATGACCTGGAAATGAGACAAACAAACAAACAAAATGCTTTCTTTTTCCGCAGTTAAACACAACATATTTCATCATTACAACATAAATTCCCCAAAAATGCAATATAAGTCTACCTATTTTCATTTTTTGGGCGAGTTTTGTTCCCAATCGATTCAGTTTTGTTGTGTTCTAAAGTGTTTTTGTTGTCTAATCATCCACAAAAAAATGTTCACAATGAGGGCAGTGACCAAAGTGATAGGTGTGGAGATATAAAAGACAGGTCTTGTTCAAGCTCTGTCGTTGTGCAGGTGTGCTCTGATCAGCTGTAAAAACAACGCAGTATACCATTGTTTGCGTGACGATCCTGATATATCCAGCACTTGACAGATCAACATAAAACATTTCAGACACCACAACGATCTCTGTCAACTATAACAAGTTGAGGTAAGCTTTCTGGTTTGGTATTAGTTTTTTCTCTCATGGCTGCTATTTTAACTGTTGAGAACTGCTTTAACAAAAGAAATGCTTAGGTGTTGTGCAGCATTTTAGCTTTTATTCCATTGCATACTCGCATAAAATGACACATAATTTTAAAAAAAAACTTGAAGCTTTTATCAATACTAAGACTCCAGACTGCTAAACTTTAAGTCCAGTTCCATTATTTTCACATAAATAGAAATCTTGATCTTTTTTTATACTCTAAACACAAATTGCATCATTTATCACACTTTTTTTCACCTTGAAAACACTGACCTTCAAAATGGCACACCCTTATTACTGACGTCTCACCTGTTCAAACTCAGTCAGCAAAACACTCCAGTCATGGGCCTCAGGTGATCTACTGTGTTTGGAAACTATGGAGCAGCATGGAGAACAAACAGGAAGGGCTAAAAAGAAAATTAGTTTCAGTGACAGTTAAATTACTGTGCGTTTTAACATTTGTGTTTTCTCAAAACAGACAATGTTTCAGTATCAACTTTCATGTAAGGTATGACTTACAATTAGAGCTCACTGAGTGCTCCAGGGATGACATTTTTCTGCAGGCCAACGCAGAAGTTAGCGTTCCCCGGTTCCCTCTTCAAATAGCGTATGGGATTTTTCATTGATTTTTGGAAAATTGCAGAAATAAGCTCTGTGGTGAACAAATGTTTATGATAGTTATATGTTTTGTTGGACAAAATAATGTCCACAAAAAGTGAACCCCACTTTCAAGATTTTAGAAGCCTAAATGCAATCCCCAGGAGTAAAATGTTAGTGTTAGGCAATAAACAACCTTATTTCAGGCTTCTGACCAAAAAACCCATTGACTTTGTGTGACGAGGCAAACGGAGGCGCTGAAACTTATAACTGGCTAACTTATTTCTGGCTTTTAGGACTCATTACTGGGGTTTTCTGTTGGTTAGACAACTGTGCATTGTGTCCAATGCTGATACAATTGTGTCGATGCAATATTTGCATAAACCAAGTAGAAATGTTTCAAAATGATGAACAAGCCTGAAAACAAGGATGCGTGTACCAAAAAGATTTCTCTACGATGGTTGAAGTAACAACATCCACCTGACTGGATTGTTTTGAGGTGTCACACCTTGGCTTTCTCCCTAAACCTATTGCAAACTGTGGTCCTCTGTATATTCTCTTTGTCCCATTTTCTGTAGAAAACTTGGTGACTGTCTGAAAATCCAGCACAGCATCAGGAAACTCTAAAAGATGACTGAGCAAAACAAGGTAATATATCATGTAAATGTACGTTACATTTTCAGTGCTGTAGAGATAAAGGAGACAAAACAGAGGAAGATCAAGAGCTTGTAAAATAAACAGTAAAGGAGTGAGAACAATGCCAGAGTCAGTGAATGAACCTACACAGTCATAAAGTTAAGATTGTGGATTTCTACTTTCTACTGTTGAGTCCATTGTCAGTCTACAGCAAACTATGAGGGAGGCATGGGTGATAAGATGAAGAAAAACTAGATGAAGAAAAACTAGTTCAGTTATAACTCAGCAGAAGTGGAGTCTTTTTTACTGGTATCTTTTGGGTAATAAATTAATTAATGTGCCATGTTTTCGTTGTTATTAACATACCAAGTGATCCTATATATTTTTTTAGACCATTCCTGTGAAGCTTTGGCTTCATGTTTTGACTTATTGGGCCTCACACAAGTTATGTTCTTGTTGTAATTGTCTAGCTCAATGCAAATCCCTCAAGAGAACTGGAACTGGTTTTACTGGGACTTTGACTGAGAATTTGTGTGTGTGTGTTGCGCCAGGTGTTTAATGATCCCATCCACGGGCATATGGAGTTACACCCACTTCTGGTCAAAATCATTGACACACCTCAGTTCCAGAGACTACGAAACATCAAGCAGCTTGGAGCGGCCTACCGTGTTTTCCCTGGAGCATCCCACAACCGCTTTGAACACTCGATCGGGCATGTCAGCGTATTATTAGACCGATACAGTTTTTGTCTTAATGAATCACAATCCATATTAAGCAAAGACTGGTTAGCAGTAAAGCACCTTATGAAATCAATAAACCAAAGTAAACACATTACATACCTTAGTATAGGTATAATAACAGCTTGTGTTTCAATTGTTGCTGCAGAATACTCTTGCAATAATTTTATGATTAACTTTTTTGTTGTTTTGTGCTCTATGTGGGGGTACAGGGTGGCGCACTTAGCAGGAGAACTTGTAAAAGCTCTGAAGACGAGGCAGCCAGAGCTCGACATCACTGATGAAGACGTCCTTTGTGTACAGATTGCTGGACTTTGCCATGACCTGGGTAAGTAGTGTACACCTTTTCACTATTACATGTCATTTTAAATGGTTATTGATGGATATGATTAATACTAAAAAATAACAGTGAAACTACTGTATTGAGAAGGTAAGATCTAAAACTTTATTAATCATGGTCACTTTGAATATCACTGAGTACTCATTTTTTCCTGAAAATTCTGTTGAAATTTGTGCGGATTTGGATGAAAACTTTTGTTCTAAAGACACAGAGCAGAGCTGTGAGTATGGCATGACTGCTGGTATGTTGCTTTCATGCTGCAAAATGTCAAATTTGCATCAATAGGAAAAAAAAAAACAAAAAACCCAGTAACTGGGAGCAGATTACAAAAATATCCTAAGAATATCATCAAATGTACTTATTTATTGGGATTTAGACAAAAAGGCCCATCTCTAATACCAGCATGTTTAAAATAAAGTGGGCCCAGTAAGATATACTCATAATTGATGACTTTACAATTTAACTTATTTTACAATATTTCTCCATATATAGGGCATGGGCCCTTTTCCCATCTGTATGATGGAAAGTTCATCGCCAAAGCACGTCCAGAAATGGAGTGGAAGGTGAGAAACTGATATTTCTGTTGTCAGAGGCATATGCATAATATAACATTATAACCATTGAAATTGCAGGACGTGTGAGTCAAGAGAGTTGTGCTCACTCTGGAGAGGGGGGAGAGATTCTGGTTTCCTGCTTTAGATAACTTAGTGTCAGGCTGTGTGGCTCCTTTTGTCAGAGGAACCTGAAGGCCAGCATGACACATACTTGTGAAGTCACAAGTGTTCACAGTTACATGAATCCATCTTTGATTTCTAAGTTTAGTTAAGGAGAAAAGGCACCCATACAGGCTTCTGTAGAGAAAACAGCAAGATAGACAAAAAACAGAGGAAGATAAAAGAATGGACAAAGGATGTCAGAACCAGCTAACTTTGGATTGAAGGAGAGGCAACCAGCAAAGTCTTGGGGTGAACTCTAAAGTTACACCTCTATTAGTAGTTTCCACTAACCATATCACGTAAGTCATACCAAAGTAAATTTTTCCAAACCATCATCATTTATGCAACTATATTAGCACTAGTTGTGAAATTCAGGACTAATAAAGATGTTGAAAATATCAGTTTTACCAATACCGATGTTTTCTTTTTTTTT
>NW_024671407.1:0-262 GCF_008729295.1 Plectropomus leopardus | reverse complement strand
TGATCGGAGGACTTGTGCCTCTCATATTGGTTGCTGTCATTATAATGCTCATCATCAAGTATAAGTGTTTCAACAAAAACAAGAGGACAACCAGACAAACACAAGGCAGGTGTTTTGTTTTGGGTTTTTTCATATGTTTTTTTTACTATTGCTTTTTATTCTTAAGTTTTCAAGTAGAATTAAAAATCCCAAATTTCTCTTTCAGCAGTTTAATAGATAAAGACCCAGCTCATGTTGGTAAACAGATAAAAGTAAGCTATGT
>NW_024671406.1:0-249 GCF_008729295.1 Plectropomus leopardus | reverse complement strand
AAACTGTTCCTGAAAATATGAGGGAAAACTCATCTCTTAAGTAATATTAACAATAAATAATCTGCTCATTTTACATCAACTTCCTGCAGAAATGTTGATCACCATTTGAGTTGATAATACAGTTTCAGTTTTTCTGTACTGTGATTGTTATGCACTGAATATAATATGAAATATCCAGAAATGTGTCACTTAATTAGGTGCCTGAAGGAAAAATAAATGTGGGCATAAATGTATAGTGAACTGTCATCT
>NW_024671405.1:0-255 GCF_008729295.1 Plectropomus leopardus | reverse complement strand
ATAGGGACCTCCGTGTTTTTGCGTCAGCCACCATTGTTACCACCACTGATGCTGCTCTTCACCCCTCCGTGGGATTTTTTTTTTTAACAGAAAACTCCTTTATTTTGTATTTGTAGCAGCTTAAATCAATGAGTCCATTTGTTTTGGAGAGGAGGAGACCTGTGCAGATAATTTGGCCCCCTAGTAAAAACCTCCAACATTTGGACCAAAGAAAAAAGTAGGGGTGAGGGATACAGTATTGCAGTATTGTATTGC
>NW_024671404.1:0-229 GCF_008729295.1 Plectropomus leopardus | reverse complement strand
CATCAGTTCAGCACTGCAGCCTCGCAGATGAGCTGCTTTTTCATTTCATTCATTTTATTCAGCCCCAATTATTTGGCCTGATTTAAAAAAAAAAAAAAATGGGACGAGGGCAATGAGCGAGAAAATGACCACAACATTTGCAAGACATTGGTAAAAAAACACAAGAAAAGTACCTGAAAATGAGTTTTGAAAAAGACGGAAAATTAACAAAAAAGGATATATATACACA
>NW_024671403.1:0-281 GCF_008729295.1 Plectropomus leopardus | reverse complement strand
GAGTGTTTCAAAAACATGGGAAGAAAGCAATGAGCAACTTAAGAAACTAAAAAGTGCCTCAAAAAATTAGCAAGATTTTAGTCAAAAAGTAAAAAGGAGTAACTTTAGTAAAAATGAACTTACCTGAAATAAGCCCCCAAAAAAATAAAAGAAAAAAAAAAAAAAATAATTTAAAAAAAAAAAAACCCCCCCCCCCCCCCCAAAAAAAACCCTGAAAATAAATATAAAGGAACAATAATTTAAAAACAAACAAGGTAATTACCTTGTTTGTTACCCCAAAA
>NW_024671402.1:0-228 GCF_008729295.1 Plectropomus leopardus | reverse complement strand
AAAAAAGTAGAAAAAAAGTAGAATGAAAATAACAATAGGAAAAAATACAAAAAAGTATAATAATGGTAATAAAAACAAGGAAGTGTTAAGAATTTAGTCGAACATGTGAAATTTAATCTATAAATCAATAGGCTATGAAATGCTTTCAAAATATATGCAATATAAGCTGTAAGCTTTGACTGAGGATAAAACATATTTTGTATTGTTTGAAACAAGCAATCAATTAAT
>NW_024671401.1:0-236 GCF_008729295.1 Plectropomus leopardus | reverse complement strand
ATGTCAGACAAACAAGAACACAAACATACATGAGAGCACGAAACACTGACTGACTGACTATTGTACACACAACATAAGAAATAATCACAAATAATCACAATATCAAGATAGAAAGCAACTAAATGGACACAGATATCAATAATAAATATATAAAAATACTTCTTCATATCATATCAGGAGTTTCACCAAATCTAAAAATGTATTTGCTTTTCTGTTATTTAAAAGAGTAAAAGAGG
>NW_024671400.1:0-246 GCF_008729295.1 Plectropomus leopardus | reverse complement strand
AACCCCAAATTACTTCTGATGGTTGACCGGCACTTTGCATGGCAGCCCGCTGCTAACGGGTGACTGAGAGGCAACAGATCGTAAAGCTTTGCAAACAGCACTAAAATAAATGCACTCCATTTATCTGGGAAAAGAGAAAAGCCTGAGATTCAGATTCAGACAGCTGCATTTATCCCAGAGGGGCAGTTCAGTTTCACAGTCACATAAAACACGGTGAACACAATCAGCAGCAATCAGCAGCATTAT
>NW_024671399.1:0-278 GCF_008729295.1 Plectropomus leopardus | reverse complement strand
AAGGGCTGAGTGATGAGTCTTTGTTGGTTTGTCACTATGAGCATTCCCATTTAGTGTCTATTTAGGATCCTCATTAGCTGCAGCATAGCTGCCACTACTCTCTCTGGGGTCCAGTACATATTCATAACATTTACAGTGTATAACATATACCGTACATAACAGATAACGGTAAAAAAAATAAAAATAAAAATACAAAAAAAGACAAAAAAAAAGGAAAACAAAATAGAAAAAACAAAATAAAATTATGAAATAGATGTAATGATAATAACCAGAACAAC
>NW_024671398.1:0-1243 GCF_008729295.1 Plectropomus leopardus | reverse complement strand
GGCGCCTGGCCTCGAACCCCACAAAATAAATTGTTACAATATAATTTCATCCATTCGGTCTGAGAGGTCTTATTTAAAAGTCTGAAAGCTGCACAATTAAATCATTTTACCACCTTTCAAGATAACAAGGGCTAAACCAGAAGATAGCCGAACTAAGGCTCTAGAGTGCTAGCTCCATGAGCCCCACAATATGGAAGTAATTTCATACCACAGAAATTGAAGCCCTTTTGGCTTAATGTGCCATTAAGTTACTTGAACAAATGGGGATCTGTTTCCAACATTGTATCCAGATCTCTCTATACCTCCATGGTACAAGCTCACAGGGCCACTAGCATGGCTGTCTTGTGTTTAAACACTTTGTTTTGGCAAAACTCTGGGAGTTTTTAACCAAAGAAAAACTTTGTTGTTGTTGTTGTCGTTAGATCAAATTATCTACTTAATTTGAATAGGCTGAAACTTCACACAGATTGCAAATAATGAGACCCTTTTGAATCACTCAAACAATCATGCGTAAAGCACTTTTGTTCAGTTATTTAAAGGCAACAGGTATTATTTTCAATAGAAAAAGAAAAGTAATTCTTAAAAGCGGTGAACAAATGAAGGCATATTAGTCCTTTGGGAGGCTTGATCAGTTAACAAAGCATAAAAAATAAATGCAGTTTGGGATTTTGTATCAGCAGGAAGCCACATGGCCAAACATCGTGGCTGCTTTTCAGCAGATCTGTGTTTAATAATTAGGCCATTTATGTTTGTAAAAGACAATTGTAAAGCCTACTGCAAGCCACTGCACTCTTTTCTTTTTATCAGCATTGTTCCTAAAACTCCACTGATGATTAAAAGTAATAGTTTGACATTTTGAGAAATATGCTTCTAAGGGGTTTATTTGCTATTATATTTAATATTTACAGTAAATGTATATACATAAAATATTAAGCCAGCGGGTTAGCTTATTTTAGCACAAAGCCTGGAAACCACTCTGCAGATTAAACAAACTAGATATAATTTATACATTTAGTTGGTGGATGTTTAACTTTTGGACAGAGCCAAGCTCGCTTTTTTCCCCAAGTTTTCTGCCTTTGTGCCAAGCTAAGCTAGGTTGCTGCTGGCTCCAGCTTCAAACATTACTTAAATCTCTAATCTAAACCTCTGCAAAAAAAAAGTCAATATTTTGCAAAGTGTGAAATAACTGAAAGAAATAAAGATTAGCCTTTTTTGGCCTCTTCCTTTTAGCATCAATCCAATC
>NW_024671397.1:0-4516 GCF_008729295.1 Plectropomus leopardus | reverse complement strand
TGTGTTACCTGATGTACACCTGTGTTACCTGGTGAACACCTGTGTTAGCCGATGAACACCTGTGTTACCTGTGCTCTGAGCTCTCACCTTGGCGGCCTGAGGCGTGCAGGAAGAGTGGACAGTGCTGGGTTTCACACCGTTGGCTTTGTTCCTGCGGCACAGAGCGAAGCGACTTTTCCGCCTCCCCTTGTCGCCGTTGGGCAGCGAGCCGTTACACCTGAACACACGAGACGAGAAACACAGTATGGACACTTGAAGCGGACAAAAAGCACGTAGAAAGACTTGTGATACAGCAATAATTTATTACATATCATAAATAATAATCGAGTATAGAATTTTACCAGTCAGCTCAGAACATTATAACACGATTTCCTCAGATTTGAACCGTCGTAAAAAGAAAATGTTGGATTTCTTAAAGTTGGATCTGGCTGCAGCCAAAATGTTCATAGAGAAGCAAATTGGTGCATATACATTTAACCTTTTTAAAAATCTGTGCCAGTTGATTTGATTTCTTTTAAAAACATGGAAAAAAGGCAGTGAGCAACTGAACACATTGCCCAAAAACAAAACAAGTTATTCAAAAAAAGTTGCAAGAAAATTCCCTGAAAATGAGCAAAAATAATTTTTAAAAAAGAAACAATAAAAACAAACAAAAATGACTACTTTTTTTTAGAAAATTAAAAAATATTTGTTTGTTTTTTTCACTGTAACATACCTATCTATAAACATAATTATTTTCAGCTCATTTTCTTCGCCTTTTGACTTATTTCTTGTAATTTTATTTTTTTTTTCACTGATTCCTTCTTTTACGCTGCAAAAACTGCTAAAAAACTGCTTTTTCTATCATTTTAAATAATAAATTTATCTTTGCACCTCCTGTCACTTTTAACTGTGACTTTTTACTTTTTATTTTTTTAATTATTTAATATTTGATTTAACCTTTTATATCTTATCTCGCTACTCTATCATTGTAAATCTGTATCTTTCATGGTTTTTATATTTTATTGCAGTCCTACACAAATAAAGCTGCCTTGTCTTCATTTGTCAGACATTTCTGGCCAAGTTGGTCATTACAAATTTTCATGTTTTCAAAGAAACTATTTCACTTTCAAAGGGTTAAACAGCTTGTGAGAGGCATCTGAATGCAGCACTGATATCCAGCCAGGTTTTTAAAGGGTTAAAAGTTTCATGAATCAGTGCATGTGGACAGTAAAGACAGTATTTTAAGCCCTGCAGCGTGACAGTGCAGCATCACAGACGGCTTTTTTTCAGCTCTGGATACAATAAAACGCGAGCAAACAAAAGGTCTGAGCCGGCGGCCGAGCGCCCTGAACCACAGGCGCTCTCTTGTGTCCGCGGAGAAAGGCCTCAGTCAGGAAGTCAGCTGATGGTTTGGTTTTTTTTTTTACTGTGGTGGAGTTTCGCAACACGATTGACTGTGTTTGGGCTCAGTCCTGCTGCTCCCGAACAATAAACACAGAGTCATCCGGCCTCATGCAATAAACCATACACCAACAAATACGCTCTTATTTTTGCTCGTGGCCAGGATTCGCTTTTTTTGTTGTTTTTTTAGGATTCACCGATGTTTTGTTTTGTTTCTTGGCTAAGAGAAAATTTGACGAGTGGTCCAAAACGCTCTGACCAAGATAAGAGAAAAACGTCTGGCATTCACAGCCCGAAGACTGTTGTCCAACACATGAAAAGATTTGTTCTATATTTTTATTTTCATTTTAAAAATGCATTAATATCATTTAATATTCAGTTGAGGTTTTCTAGTAATTATAAAGACTGGATAATTAAATTTCAGGGCTTAAGAAATACTACACTGATATCAGTTACTGTAATCTCAAATAAGTACATTTACTAAAGTACTGTATTCTGAAGTTACTTTTACATTACTTGAGTATTTTAATATCATGCCGCTTTCCACTTCTACTACACTACTTCAGAGGACAATATTGTCCTTTTACTTCACTAATATTATTAGATAACTGATAAACCAAAAATATGAAACACAGAAGTGCAGCTGAAACAGTGAGTCCATTGATTAGAAAATTAAGTGACTCTCGTTGGTCTCGGGCGAGCGCTCATACGTGAGCTCGGCTCCCACACTCGGAGCTACAGGCTACAAAGAGGCTGAAAACATAACGCCGGTGACATTTTTCAAAACAACTGGGCTCGTTGGGGCTTCAGGACATTTGATTACTTCGGGCGAGCAGTATGGAGACATTTTGTGGTTTTAGTATGTATTTTTTTAACGTTTGGATCCTGAGTCACCATTTACTTCAACTGTTTTGGAGATGATGAAACGACTTTTCCCCGTGAATCTCCGGCACTGTTACAAAATTTCACCCAACTTTCCATCAGCATGAGGGGGAGCAGATAATGACTGGTTTTCATTTTTTGGAAATCTATCCCTTTAACTTAAAAATAGACACGTTTCTAACATGTATATGTCATCATGCACTCTCAGTGTCTATAAATCCTTCACCCTTTATACATTTAATGCATTTATATCCACTATTCCATATTTACTTACGTTGCTATTCATTAAAATATTTTTATTTGTTTTATCTGCTATATTTTATTCTTCTTTTTTTCATATAATTGTGCACATACTAGTTCTGTCTATTCTTTACCGTTATTTGTTCAGCTTTGTTGTTCTTGTTCTTCTTACGTTACTGTTTGCATTCACATATTTGGTTAATAAATCAGATTCTGATTTGAAATAAAATGATCTTTTGTGGCTCGGTGCATCTTTAAATCTTTGAATCTGAAAGTGATAATCTGAGGTTTCATCTGTTGTACGTCTGCCGGTCTGTACTGAACACCTTTACCTGCTGCCATCGTGCGAAGTGATTGGCTGCTGTTGATCTGATTCACAGTGCCGTATCATGAAAATAAGGACTAAACTCACGTTTAATCTTTAATTTTGGGATGGATTTTTACTCTTTTTAGTCAAAAGGCTAAAATAAGTCCACGTAAAGGAATCAGAGTGACTCATTTCTGCATCTCTGTTTCTAAAACTGATCAATACAATAAATAAAACATGTAAATCAGACGGTTTTGAAGCTGTTGAACGTTGTTTTTATCTGATTTTATGACTCTGGCAGGTATTTTCCCCCTGCCTCCAGACTTTAACACATCCAGGAGTTTCTACCTCGTGCAGGTAAAAACTCAAACAAACATAATTTCCTAAATCTTTCTTTCACATCTTTCAGTGGAGACAGGAAGTTGTTAACCCTGAATCTGGAGCAAATGGACTTGATTTCTTTCAAAAAACATGGAAAGCAGACAGAAATGACTCAAAATATTATCAAGATATTATTAAAAAGTTCCACAAAAAAAGTGAAAATTAGTGAAAAAACCTCATTTTAAATATAACTTTGTTTTCCTCTAAAAAAAAAATTAATTTTCTAATGATTTTCTCTCTCTTTCTTTACCTTTTTTAGCTGATATTTGGGCAGTTTTCTTGTTACCTTGTCATAAGTTCTTACAGTTTTAAGTACATTTTATGCGAAGTTTCTGATTGAATGTTTTGAAAAAATCAAACCAATCTTAGGTCTGAAAGGTTTAAAAGCTCGTTAAAGGTGTGAAAATGTAGCACAAAAGAGGCGATGACGATTCCGGCTTTAAAGGGTTAAAACGTTCTGTATTTATTTGCGGAGCATTGTTCTCCTGAGCTGCTGTGAATGTGGGAACGAAATGATGGCGGCCGAGCGCAGTCGGACCTTTGGTTAACAGTTTAGCTGGAGGTTATCTTCAGATCCAGACGGCCGCCGGCTGCAGGTCAAGTAAACATCTGAGTTCAGTTAAAAGCGGAGCCATTCTTTCGCTGGATAATGCAAACTTCCTGCGTTTCAGATAAAGTGGCCGCCGCCTCCTTTTCTTAGACAAACTCGGACCACCCCGACGCCGCAGAGCACGACCTCTGTTTTCACAAACTGCACGGCTCTTTAAAATGAAGCCTTGTGACCGGTGTAATTGTGGGTTACTGGCTCTCCCAGACGGTTTAGTTGCACATGTGGACGCTGTGATCCGAAAGCAAACAAAAGGTCTGAAACCGCAGCGGTCGCGGCTCTCCTGACGTCTCTGCGCCTCCCTGAACCACAGGCGCTCTCTCGAGTCTGCAGCGAAAGGCCTCGGGCAGGAAGTCGGCTGCATTCTTCATCCACGTTTAACCGGATCAGTTTAGCTCCTGAACGATTACTGAGCAGAGAAATGCTGCAAGATCCACCGAGCTGCAGTGACACCATCTCTTTTATCTCATGTATCTGCACAAATTCACAATGTATGAAATCACACCTGCACCTAAAGGCTGAGACACTCGCTCTCTGCACATTTATTTCTCTCTCCGGGGATTTCCTGCTGATTTTTGCAGAGTGTCGGTATAATTGTTGATGTTTGTTTTCTCCTTTTATTTCCTTAAAGTCTTTCTTTTGTTTCTTGTTATTCATTTCTGTTTGCATTGAAAACGAGACGGCTCATCTCAAAAGGTTTATTCTTATGAATAAAC
>NW_024671396.1:0-208 GCF_008729295.1 Plectropomus leopardus | reverse complement strand
TCACCGTTACACAAGACTGCTCTCCCCATCCATTTTTAATCCTCTGCCCCCCCTCTTTCTTCTCCCCCCTTGTCTTCACTCAAATCCAGCCCCTCGACTTCTCCTCTCAACTGTCCACTCTTCTTTCCCCACTCTCCTCCCTTTCCTTTGCTCTCCCTCTCGGCCTCCTTCACAGCTTTTCTCCCCACATTGCCTCCATCACCATTAT
>NW_024671395.1:0-422 GCF_008729295.1 Plectropomus leopardus | reverse complement strand
CTTGACAATCTCGATTGTTTCATTATAGACGTACACTTTGACCAGTCTTGTCCAAGAGACTCGAGTACTGCCCCGGTGCTCGTTCTTGCCCTCTACTCTATAGTAGGGCAGCCCATGACCACATTGCTCTGAGAGAACATAAGTACAGGTTCCCTGGAAGTGAAACACTCTGTCATCAAAGGTATAGTAATGTGGATCACCACTTATGCTGCAGGTGCCTTTCTCCACCGTCTGGCAGGAGAACTGAAAGTCAGCAGGTTGGCAGATTTGGGAAAAGGTGCAGGGTTGGCTGTGGCACTGCAGGCCTGCTGTGGTGCAGGTGCACTTCTGTGCACAGGTACTGTCGCTCCAGAATGAGTCACCCAGCTGCACAGGTTCACCTTGAAACGAAAAAAGAAAAATTTCAAACCAAAGCTTAAAAA
>NW_024671394.1:0-374 GCF_008729295.1 Plectropomus leopardus | reverse complement strand
AAAAATAAGCTGAGAGAAGAGAAGATAAAGAGAAGGGTGAGGAAAGCCACTGAGGCACGAGGCTAAGGGCCCTGACACACCAGACCGACTGTCGGCTGTTGGTCAATGTTGCGTTGTCAGTGAGCGTCTGTCGTTGTTTTTGCTGTATATCCCACACTGTTGACACTAGTCAAGTCCAGTCAGCGCTTGTCAGCGATTTTTCGTCTGATTCGGCATGCTGAATCCCCGGCAAAGTCTACAGAGCCCGTTGTTGAGAGAAATCACTCTGATTGGCATTTCAGCTCAGTGACAAGAAGAGATAAGGAAGTGAGGAAAGCAAAAAAACAACTAAAATCAAGACAGGTATGAGATTGAAATAAACTTGTTATTTTAGG
>NW_024671393.1:0-235 GCF_008729295.1 Plectropomus leopardus | reverse complement strand
GCAGTTTTTTTTTTTTTTTTTTTTTGCTGTCATTTGATTCCTAATCAAGACAGTCTGGCAAGAATTGCTTTACCTTGTCAAAATGGACTTCAAAACTGTTTTGAAATGCAAAATAATGGAATTTAAAACAAAAAACGCAAGTAATCATGAATGAGTAATGAAATTCTGCAATTAAATTGCAGTAAAAAAATAATAATAACAAATTCAAACAAATAATAACAAATTCTAATAATGA
>NW_024671392.1:0-200 GCF_008729295.1 Plectropomus leopardus | reverse complement strand
TATATAAGAAGTTTGGGAGGCTGTCCAGGTTTCTGAAGGTACCAACTGAGATCAGCACCAATATCTGAACTCCCCGTGGCGCTGATGGTCACGGTCCCTCCAACACTAACAGACTTGGATTTATCAGCCTGAGTCAGAAAATTGTTTGCAGAGGACTCTGAAATGAGAAATGAAATGTGAACCTTTAAAAGATCAGCAGT
>NW_024671391.1:0-234 GCF_008729295.1 Plectropomus leopardus | reverse complement strand
AGCTAAACACCTTATGTCCTAAAATCCTAGAAATTACCTTAAGTCCTTGAAACAGCTTTAAAATACAAGAAACATTCTAAAATCCTAGCAATGTGCTAAAATTTTACAAACATCCTAAAAAAGTAGAAATATCATCAAATCTTTGAAATGTCCTAAAATCCTAGAAACATCATTAAAACATAGAAACATGCTAAAATCCTCCAAACATTTGAAAATCATTTGAAAAAGTGTCCT
>NW_024671390.1:0-310 GCF_008729295.1 Plectropomus leopardus | reverse complement strand
CGTAACTTGAACCCCTCTCTATCTTTACCTGAACAAAAGACAAAGAGGTAACCTAGAAAAAGAACAAATTCTGTCCACTTAAACTTCGAGAGGAAAGAGGACATTTGTCTTACCACTAAGCTCCTTTTGAGCACTTATATTATTCCTTCTGGACCATATTATTCTTTCTTGAAACTGATAACTTAAAATTTTAGGCCTAGCATTTCGCATTTTAAAATAGCAATAAAAAATGAAATTCAACTCCTTTCTCCCAAAATTGTTTGTAACATAAAATAAATAAAAATATAAATAAATTAGATGAATAAGTAAA
>NW_024671389.1:0-245 GCF_008729295.1 Plectropomus leopardus | reverse complement strand
GCATGCATTTGACATTCCTACTGGGCTTTAAAAGGAGTCTTCCATGTTTTCTATCACACTCAGTTTTAATGTGCAGGCGATGAATGCAGGAATTCATTTCGAGTTGTTCAATGTGTATACTGTGATTGAAAAGACTGACAATCTTGAAAGGACTATGCAAAGCGTCAACAGGTGTATGCAATGCTTTGTATCACTGGATTCTGCACAGAACTCTACACACTTGAGACTGGAAATGAATATGCACT
>NW_024671388.1:0-316 GCF_008729295.1 Plectropomus leopardus | reverse complement strand
AATACTAAAAAGAAAAGAAATGATACTAAAAGTAGACAATGAAAACAAGATAATCCACATTTAATGATAAAATAAAATAAGAAAATAGACCAATGAAAGATGATAACACAGGAGTAAAACCAACAAAATAAAATAAAATATTAGATAAACAAATAAACCAGTCAAGTAAAAGCCAGTAAAAACATACCAAAGTAATAATAACATAAACTAAATTAAATTAAAACAAAACAAAACAAACAAAAAAAATAGTCGAACCAGACTTCTGGAATGTACTGCTAAAAAGTAATATCTTTGACTTAACTCAAAAAGATGGGGC
>NW_024671387.1:0-260 GCF_008729295.1 Plectropomus leopardus | reverse complement strand
CAGACTTGATTGATAATAGACAAATATGTTCATTCGCTTTCCTGCCCAGAGTTAGATAAGAAGATTGACACTACTCTACCGGATAAGAGTGGTGTGAATCTTCTGATCGAACTCCTGCCAAGAAATGGAGTATTTACCAAAAACCTGTTCTGTTGCCACCTGCCCAGGAGATGTTTTATCAAATTTCCTTCTCTGACTTAACTGAGCTTTGAAACCTTAACTCCCAAAAAGTGCAGAAGTTTAAAAGATTATTCTGTTGA
>NW_024671386.1:0-1045 GCF_008729295.1 Plectropomus leopardus | reverse complement strand
ATTCTAATGCAGGAGGCGCTGCCAATAACACAGAGCGATAGATACAGTGGATTTGACCAATCACAGTGCAGTTTGCTTCAGATGACGTGCAGCAGTGAAAGCGGATACAACGCGTCGGTCGGTCTTCCGATTGGACAACAACAAACCTCTGACCTCTCCAAAGGAACTATGGGAAACAAATATGGCGTAAAGCATCGACGCTAATATACTTTTATCACCGAAATGTGATTAAAATACGGACGGAAGACGCCTAATATCGGACTCATATGGAGGCTTCTGAAGGAGCTACGATGCATCGGAGACATCCCCGTGAAAGGCGCAGCCGGGAGCGTCACTCCGCCGGAGCGAGTAAGACATCCGAGCTCCGTTTGCACAGTCAGACTCTTTAAAGTTGAACACAGTTAGGGCTCAGATACTTACTTTATCTAAAGGGGTTATGCTGCTCGTTTGTAATGGACCTTAGTAAATGCAAATATTTTTTTTGACGCGGGCGTCTTTTCTTTAATCATAGGACTGAGTGTGTGTGTGTGTGTGTGTGTGTGTGCGCGCTTGTGCGTGTGTGCGTGTGAGAGAGAGGGGGAAATGACACACAGCAAAGGGCCACAGGAGCGTCAGCCATATTGGTGCACACCATTTTAACTCAGACTAATAGTTACAAAGAATTTAAGGCTTTAAAACTGACATTGAGGTGGCCGTGTCTATTATGTTTTTTCAACAGTCCAGACCCACAGCGAGTGAATACAGCTAAAAAGATTTTTTTAAGAGACGATGGAATCACCCAAAATTACTTAAAAAAAAGAAGATAATATTGGATTTAAATGATCAAAAAAAGCCAGACACACAAGTCCAAGTGAAAGCTAGTGTCGCTGTATGTCTGATAAATGTCTAAAGGAGTTTTTTTGCTGCTTTTATTGCTTGTTCTGCTCCCCCAAGTGGCCATAATGAATAAATGAGCACTGCTTTAAGTTCTTTCCAAATGCATCATTGTTAAACCTTGTGGAGTTAAATTTCTTTCCCCTCTAAAGCACATCTGAGTCCTCGCTGA
>NW_024671385.1:0-273 GCF_008729295.1 Plectropomus leopardus | reverse complement strand
GTGCAGGTGTGTCTGCATGTTTTGTTGTTTTCATGTGGAAAATGTATCAAATGAAGAGTCTGAATATTTTTAAAAGTTTATTTTGGATGAGAAGTGTTACCATGGAGACAACCCGACTGCAAGACAATTGATCAGTTTATCAGCTGATCAGTTGATCAATTCATCAGCAGGTTGTGATCGATTAAAAAATGTTTGTTTATAAGAGAAAGTTTGACTTTGAGTTTATTAAATCAATTTATAACGAGTGAAGAAACACACACACACACACACACA
>NW_024671384.1:0-233 GCF_008729295.1 Plectropomus leopardus | reverse complement strand
ATCACTTGTCTAGCACACATGACATGAACAAAAGATTGTTACAGGTGACCCCACAAACTGAAATGCACATTTTTAAGAGTGGTTTGGACACGAGGCTGTTTGAAGTTAATTGACCTCTTTAATGATACCTTACCTCTCTATCCTTGAACATTTATTCAATGTTACCTGGAAGCAAATTATTTCTTGCTTTGAATTGCTTTGCTTTAAAATTACTTGTGCAGTTTTAAACTTCA
>NW_024671383.1:0-236 GCF_008729295.1 Plectropomus leopardus | reverse complement strand
AAACTTACCATGAATGTTCTGTCTGTGAGATAGGAAGTAAACCATTTGTGAACAGCACCGGACAGGCCAATGTGTTGTAAACGAGTTAAAAGAACAGTGTGATCTACTGTATCGAAGGCTGCGCTTAGATCCAGTAGAATCAACACTGTGAGCTTTTGTGAATCATAATTTAGTCTAAAATCATTTAAAATCTTTAAGAGGGCCGTCTCGGTGCTGTGATTTACCCTAAAGCCAGA
>NW_024671382.1:0-242 GCF_008729295.1 Plectropomus leopardus | reverse complement strand
TGCCTGAATTAAAGCTATAATTATTTTGTATATGCAGTGATAAACTGTGTTTACTGTCGGTGGTTTTCCAAAGTGTCCCCAAGTCCATGTTGTAATATTCTTTGTACAGTCAGGTTGGTATTTAATGCAATGCAGCTTTAGGAGTAAAAGGTCATGGCCATTCATTGTTGGTTTTTAGCCTTGTCGCTTAGTTGCAGAGATTTATCCAGGTCCTCTGAATCTTTTGATGATATTACAGATTA
>NW_024671381.1:0-218 GCF_008729295.1 Plectropomus leopardus | reverse complement strand
CGTCATTACAGCGACGCCCCCGCCTAAGAGTCACAATATGACTAGTTAGGATGAGATCATGTCATCGTCCAAATACTCTAATGTATGAAATATGAAAAGTAAAAGTATTTTATACAGAAAAAACGTCCCAGCTAGTTTTGCGCCATTAAATATTACACCATTATACCATTACATTAGTAATACAGATTTGGCCAATTAAGTTACGAGGAAGATTTATT
>NW_024671380.1:0-229 GCF_008729295.1 Plectropomus leopardus | reverse complement strand
AAAGCTGTGACAAAGATACGTAATGGAGGAAGGATACTTATTTATTGCCAAAAATGACAACTTAATTGGGAATTTAATAATTCTGAGTTACTCTAAGTATCTTTTTCTGCATTACGTTTTGTTAATAATTTACTTTTAATGTCTGACGACAGTTAATGTGATAAAATCAGCTGAGTGATAAATCCATCGGGCTCTAGTGAGAAGTTGTTTCTTGTTATGAGGGCTGTAA
>NW_024671379.1:0-222 GCF_008729295.1 Plectropomus leopardus | reverse complement strand
CTTACAGTTACAACATAGCAAAACACACAACAAAATATATCCACGCACCTGTAGCTACATACCAAAGATGGGAGTTAACTTTGTTTTCATAGGTGTGTCAGTCTCCCACTTTCCTGTTCTGTAGTGAACTGTGTTCTGGATGATGAGACGGTGCCAATGTTGGTTTACTTTAGGTCATAGAGGCAGACAGTGACAATGACAGAAAATTTGCAGTGGATTTAT
>NW_024671378.1:0-412 GCF_008729295.1 Plectropomus leopardus | reverse complement strand
TATATAACGGAGGATTAGTTACATGTTACAGAAAATAATAATAATAAATTGTTAGATTTCGGGAGTAAAGTTATAATATTACGATAATAAAGTCGTAATAATATGAGAAAAAAAGTCGCTATATTTTGGGAAAAAAATCGGAATAGAATGACACAAAACTCGTAACATTACGAGCATAAAATCGTAGTTTTACGAGATTTTTTTCCCGTAATTTTGTGAGGATAAATTCGTAATATTGCGAAAATTAAGTCGTGATATTACAATAAAGTCGTACTTATACGAGAAAGAAAAAAGTCGTCCTTTTATGAAAACAAAACCGTAATTTTACGAGAAAGGAGATATTTATATCACAGCAAACAAACAGGGCACAAGTCGCCTCCTTGGCAACCAAATGAGGAACCATTGTCCCCGT
>NW_024671377.1:0-268 GCF_008729295.1 Plectropomus leopardus | reverse complement strand
ACACAAAAAATTAATTATTTTCAATATACTACATGCTAAGTACAACCAACTGCAACAATAAAATCCTGTTTTTACATGAATGCATGAGTCAGAATGATTGCAAAACATCAGATGTGACAGCATAACAGTCACTTTTCATATTTAACCCTTGGACATCTGATCACGTTAAATTGATTTCTTTAAAAAAAACACAGGATGAAGTTAACAAAATATGAGTTACAAGAAAAAAAAAGAAAAGAAAAAAGATACAGTAAAATAATAATAATAA
>NW_024671376.1:0-396 GCF_008729295.1 Plectropomus leopardus | reverse complement strand
TGGCGTTTCTTGTGCAAACCAGCAAGAGGCAGTAGTGAGCTGAGCAGCCCAATAATACCATTGGAGATTTGGGAGTTTCAACCCTCCTCTATCATAGGGAAGATAAAGCAAAGATAAGCGAAGTCTAGCCCTTCTGTTTAGTTGAATTCTTTTAAAAAAAATTTATTTTACACATTTTTGGAGGTACCCAGAGACTCTTTTTGTTGGCATGTCAGACAAGTAAACCTCAGCCTCTCAGCAACTTTTTTTCGCTGCGGTTGCTATATTTTAATAAAATCTTATGAATTTATGAATAACATGACACATTCTTAGGACATTTGGGCTCACATGCCCAAAACCCTAATACCAATAATACTAACATGACTACTTCAAAATAATAATGAGAATAAATATCAT
>NW_024671375.1:0-4076 GCF_008729295.1 Plectropomus leopardus | reverse complement strand
ATTTGTCGTCATCTTTGTGAGACTTTGCGTGTTCTTTCTGTAGTCTCCTCAGATCCTCTTCTAATTTTTTGAGTTTTTGCTCCTTAATTTTCTTCTCATATGAGGAGATGGCTATTATTTTGCCCCTCAACACTGCTTTTAATGCATCCCAGAGAATGGGTGGGGTCACATCTTCATTTTCATTGTTTTCCAAATACAATTTAATTTCGCTTTTCAATTTATCTTTAATAACTGGGTTATTCAGAATGTTTGAGTTCAGTCTCCAGAGAGTGGATTTCCTGTTATTATTCAGATGGATTGACATATAGATGGGACTGTGGTCTGAAATGGTATTAGGTCCTATTTCACAGTTACCCACCCTAAAAAGATCTCCTTTAAGCATAAAAAAGTAGTCGATGCGTGAGTAAACATTGTGAGCGTACGAGTAATGTGAGTAATCACGGCTCGTCGGGTTAATCTCTCTCCATACGTCCACAATCCCCACTTCACACATCCAAGTATTTAATCTTCTGCTAATGTTTTTTGCGTCAGATTTCCCGTTTGATGAGTCAATTCTGGGATTTAATCGCATGTTAAAATCTCTGCCACATATTAAAATCCCTTGATTTTTAGTTATCATTAAATCCACCATATGTTTATAGAAGGACCCGTCACTGCCAGGCGGCACATACACGTTGAGGAGACTTATCACAGCACCGTCTATTTTCCCTGTGACCATAACAAATCTACCATCCTTATCCTTATGTTTTGATATATGTTCATAATTTACCGCACTGGATATCAAAATCGCCACTCCTCTCCTTCTCCCCGATCCATGCGAGGAAAAGTAAACATATTTAAATCCTGATTTATTCAATTTAGCATGTTCGGAGTCGTTGAGGTGTGTCTCCTGTAAGAGAGCTATTTGAATTTTATCTTTCTTTAATTTTGATAAAATTTTCCACCTTTTAACTGGATTGAGTAGTCCATTTATATTAAATGACGCTATTTTTAAAGACCTGTTTTGCATCTATGTGATTTCCCCCTCCTTCCCACTCAAAAACCCGGTGCGCTTCCCCCTCCCTGTGAGAACCAGCAGGGAATAAACAACTAATACGCTAAACAACATCAAACTGAACACATTTTGTCCGTATGACTCCCTATGTAGGGGTCTGATAGTCCGACCCTGTTGAGCCTCCCGAGGTGGCTCGAAGGAAACAGTCTCCCTCCTCGTTCTGGAGGAAGAGGCCCTTACCTGCAACAGCCGCAGTCTACTTTTTTAAAATGAAAAGGATTTCCGGCACTGTTTCTTTCTTCGGAATTAAGTAACATTAATGAAGATTTGTCTTTATTTACTTTATATCCTGATATATTTCCAAATGTGTTTATTAGATCTAGCAAGGCTGGAATAGAATTTTTCAGGTTTCCCAAAAAAAGAATGACATCATCAGCAAATAAAGCAATTCTGTGTTCTTGTTGGCCTACTGACAAACCAGTTATGTTTTTATGAGTCCGCACTGCAATGGCAAATGGTTCAATTGCTAGAATAAATAATAAGGGGGACAAAGGGCACCCCTGCCTACAACCCCGTTTGATTTTAAATGATTTAGATATAACTCCATTTGTTAATATTTCAGCATAAGGTTCATTATATAAAAGTTTAACCCACCGACAGAAATTATCCCCACAGCCAAATCTTTTTAATATCTCAAATAAATAGGGCCATTCAACTCTATCAAAGGCCTTTTCGGCGTCCAATGATAGCAAAGCAGTGTCTGGGTTTTCTTCCAAATTATAAAGAATATCCATCACTCGTCTCACATTATGAAATCCCTGTCTACCTACAATAAACCCATTCTGGTCACAAGCAATTATGTCGGGTAATATTCTCTCCAATCTTCGAGCCAAGATTTTGCAAAGTATCTTTAGATCCACATTAAGAAGGCATATTGGTCTTAGGTTTTCACATTTATTGCAAGGTTTACCAGATTTGGGCAATAAAGTTATCAGAGCTCCTCTTAATGAGGCAGGGAGAATTCCCTTTTCAAATGAGTCCGAGAACATGTCAAAAAGAGGGAGCAGCAATTAAGCTTTAAATTTTTTATAAATTTCTGTTGGCAGCCCATCTGGGCCTGGGGCTTTACCTGTCTTCAAATTATCTATTGCTATCGATATTTCCTCCTTAGTTATAGCTGCACCAAGATCTGCACTTATTAATTCTGAAATATTGGTTATTTGGAGGGTATCTAAGAAGAGATTTTGCTCTTGTCCCATATGTCTTATGTCTGAACTGTATAATTTTTCAAAAAAGACCTTAAAAGTTTCATTGATTTCTAAAGGGTCAACAATAATCTGTCCATCACTATTTTCAACTGAGGTAATATTTTTCTCATTTTGTAATTGTCGGAGGTGCCAGGCTAATAGTTTCCCGGGCTTTTCCCCTTGATCATAAAATGCCTGCTTGAGACATAAAAGATGTGAAGTTGCCTTTGAGGCAGAGAGTTCGTTATACTGTGTTCTTAGTAGCAGAAGTTTTCGATGGATGTTTGGACATAGTATTTGATAATATTCCCTCTCAAGCAACTCAATCTCTGCTTCCAACTCTTTTGTTTTCTGATAAGTTTGTTTTGCCTTATAACTCGTAAAGCTAATTATCTGACCTCTGATGTAGGCCTTAAAGGCTTCCCACCTTGAAGAGGGTGGTGTTTCATCTGTATTGGTCTCGAAAAAGATATTAATTTGATTATCTATGAGAGATATAAATTCTGGGTCTAGGAGCCATTTTTGTTTAAATCTCCACCTAGGAGGGTCTCTCCTTAGTCTTAAATCTTCATATATTAATGAGTTTGGTGCATGGTCAGATATTAAAATGCTATCATAGTGACAGTCCTTTATTTTATGTCCCAAATTGGCAGAGATTAAAAAGTAATCAATATGCGAATATGATTTATGTGTATTTGAATAACAGGAGTATTTTAAACCTTTGGGATTCATATCTCTCCAAATATCTGTCAGATTAAGTTACTTCATAAAGTGTTGAATTGTTTGTCTACTTTTAGGATGAGAGTTATCAAATCATAACCCCTCTTGCCTGAGAAGTAAAGGGTGCTGAATATATACTGCCTTGCCACCTCCTACTAATTTTTGCCTCTTGACTAGATAACAGATGGGTTTCCTGAAATAGCATAATATCAGAGTGTATAGATTTCACCCTAGTCATTACCTGTTTGACTTTTTTCAGTTTTTGTAGTCCTCTGCAGTTCCAAGAAGACATTTTAATTCTTAATCCACCAGACATAACGTAAAACATTGAATGGACTTCCCAATGCTTTCAGATTATTTAAAGGCAGACAAACAAAAAACACCTGGACGTTGAAAACCACATCCATAACAGTGAACACTGAACAATATACCCCTTTTAACTTAAAACTTTGTTACCCACGTCCCTCCCCCTTTTATATACTGGTACCTATCTAACAGCTGAAGGCTGTTCCACACAAAAGTGAGGATCAACCGACTGTGCCTGAACACTTTTTTCCTCTTACCTCACCCCGCTACATAGGAAACTCGTTATTAAATACGTTCAGAAGATTAGGCTGTGGGCCTCTGGACCAACATATGTCAAATATAATAAGCTATTTATCCTTTTTTACTTTTTACTTATCTTAAGGCTCAGTGATTATCCATCCATATCAATACACTGCAATGTGACGATGTGTACATTGTCTCACCCAGATCCACTTTCTGCTTTCAGAGCCCTTTCAAAGTTCTCTGCTTCAGCTGGCTGATTAAAGATGCGAGACTGACCGTTGTGTGTCACCAGCAGCCGTGCGGGAGGAATCATGCCGTATCGGATCCCCATGGCACGAAGCTGCTGTCTCACGCCATGAAACTCTTTCTGTTTTTTGTGCACACCAGTTGTGAGGTCCTCGTAAAATCTCACCAGGTGGTTCTTGAATAGAATCTGTCCCTTTGCCCTGGCGGCTCTTATCACGGTCGTTTTATCCTTGTAGTTTAAGAACTTCATGATAAGAGTCCTTGGTGCAGCGGTGTTTGATGTACTCTTCTGACCGACCAGATGTGCTCTGTCTAGTGTC
>NW_024671374.1:0-265 GCF_008729295.1 Plectropomus leopardus | reverse complement strand
TCTTAATGATTTCAGTCTGAGCTATCTATGAAATTAGTTTTTACCTTCTGAATCCTCAACCCTCAGGTCTTCTGGCAGTGGTCACTTAATAGTCCCAAAAGTTAGAACAAAAAGTCATGGTAAGGCAAACTCAAGACTTCACTTTTTAGTCTGGCTTTTCATTGAACTTTACCTCTATTACCTGTATTTATTGACTATATATTTATACATTTTAGTCAGTTTTACTGTTGGTCATTTTACTATTTTAGCATATTTATTTATCCAT
>NW_024671373.1:0-236 GCF_008729295.1 Plectropomus leopardus | reverse complement strand
CCTTTGATACTCCCACACACGCACAAACACACAGCAGGAAGTAGTAGTGGGAAGTAGTAGTCATCAAGAACAATGTGTTTGTGTGCAAGTACCTTGCTTTTTGCTGGATTCTTAAAAAACAGACTAATTTTTTGCTTGATTCTGTTAAATAGATGTTAAATAAACATTCACTCTTTTTTTGCAGCAGAGAGCTAAGGCTTCTGTCTTCCTGTCATCAAGATCTTTACGGTTCAGGA
>NW_024671372.1:0-207 GCF_008729295.1 Plectropomus leopardus | reverse complement strand
AGGCATGATGGGTGCATCACTTCATCTGCCTCTCTTCTTACCCTGATGCGCCCATCACTCTGGAACAGGGTAAATCTGGACTCATCAGACCACATGACCTTCTTCCATTGCTCCAGAGTCCAATCTTTATGCTCCCTAGCAAATTGAAACCTTTTTTTCTGGTTAGCCTCACTGATTAGTGGTTTCTTAAGGCTACACAGCTGTTCA
>NW_024671371.1:0-316 GCF_008729295.1 Plectropomus leopardus | reverse complement strand
GAGTCCTTTATATCCATAAAAAGATGTGTGGAACTTCACCTGATTAAGCTACCTCTATCATTTGGTGTAGATTTGTTTTGCTGAAAAAGTCTACTAGATGTCGTTTCGTCTTTTCAGGTCTCGATGTTAATAACAAAAATGTAATTTCAGACATAAGGGCTCTGTCTGGAGGTAGACATATTTCTTAGTGCGCAGATTTTTGTAACTATATACAAAAATAAAAGTAAAAAAAAGGGTAAAAGGGTCATTTTTTAAAAATAATGCTCCACTGGTTCATTCATTCTTTTTAGGATGAAGGCAGTGAAGCTAAGCTAAT
>NW_024671370.1:0-203 GCF_008729295.1 Plectropomus leopardus | reverse complement strand
TGCGCTAACAAACATTAACAAGCAATAAACAAAGTATAAAAAAAAAAACGAATAGAGATAGATCTGTTTGTTGCAAAGATGATATGGTTCTAAAACGAACAGTCATAAGAGTGTTAAAACTCTCAAAAAACTGCTTTTGCTGTACTTCCTGCAGTATGCATTTGCCATTATAACATTTTGCATCTTCCAAATTGTCAGTTACT
>NW_024671369.1:0-229 GCF_008729295.1 Plectropomus leopardus | reverse complement strand
TCATTTTGCTCGGCGCCAGGAGAAGATGAAGATAATTAACGTCAACATGACTGCTTTTGGCTGCTTCCTAACCCTCGAATCCCCGCCTGTTCTGCACGAGCCGCACAACACGAGACGCACAACACGAGACGCACAACACGAGACGCACAACACGAGACGCACGCGCTCCATTTGTAAGAGCTCCAGCTCATTAAAAAACACTTTAACATGCTATGATGGCTCTTCTGCC
>NW_024671368.1:0-251 GCF_008729295.1 Plectropomus leopardus | reverse complement strand
AACGTAAATGCGCGTCTTTGAAATATTAGTAAGTGTAGCTTTTTGTTCTTCATGTTTCTGAGTAAGGTGAAAGTGCATGAGTTTAACAGTAAACCAGATTTTGGAATTACACTATTTCAATATGTGGATATGTGATTTATGATTTAGGAATGATCAAAAGCTAAATAATAAAAGCCAGGTAACACTGCTATCCATCCCAGAGAACACAAAATATAACGTAATATAAGACATACATTTGTCAATAAATTACA
>NW_024671367.1:0-255 GCF_008729295.1 Plectropomus leopardus | reverse complement strand
GGTTTTTCATACTAAATGACATATTTATAATCCTAAAGGTCACATTTGGATCGAGAATCCGCCCACAATTATAGGAATAAACTGTGTTTAAACAAACCAGTTTTATTACATTAAACAATATCACTTACTTTTTTCCCATCTATGTACCTGTCAGATATAGTGGTGGAATAGTTAAATCAATTATCCCTTAATCTATAAATAATTTATGTTAAATATGATGTCTGTCCACTCTTCGGTTATTGGAGAGGACTTGGT
>NW_024671366.1:0-237 GCF_008729295.1 Plectropomus leopardus | reverse complement strand
CATAGCCACTTTTTTGGAAAATAATGCAACTTTTTTCCCTGAAAAAATACTCAAAAAATTGAATATACCTTTTCATCTATATGCCTGCACTCTGGTTTATCTTTATATTTATATGTAGTTTCATTTATTTACTTATTTACTTAACCATCTGTTTAATTTTTTGTCATTTATTTTCTTCATACATAGTTAAAGATATATTGTTTTGTTGCCTGTGCTGTATCATTTACCTGATGTTTT
>NW_024671365.1:0-210 GCF_008729295.1 Plectropomus leopardus | reverse complement strand
ACAGGAATAGGTCATAATAAAACAAAAAAAAAACAATTTGTGAAAAAATCAAAGTAGGCAAAGGATTTGTGTTTTAAATATTATACATATTTATATATTCATAGAAGTATTTTGTTCTTTGTTCTTTTCTTATTTACTGTATGTATATTTTATACTTAGAATGTAGCAGGATTTAGGATCAACTTTAAATATCTTTTCAACTATGCTGAA
>NW_024671364.1:0-1005 GCF_008729295.1 Plectropomus leopardus | reverse complement strand
GGTTACTGGGCCAACTGGGACACACCAGTTAAAAGCTCAACAACAAAACACTGCAGACTGGTGGAAACTGGACAGCAGAGACAACAACATGCAAACACACGTATGTACAGGTGACGTGTTCTGGTAAGTGAAGGATACAGCAGCTGGGCGAGCAGGTGGACCACGCTGGAGATCATGTGACTCCAGTGGAGTACAGAGTTGGTCTGCTGCTGAGAGTAAATGTGAGAGATGATCATCCTTCTGGCTGCCGTCTGGTAGAAGAGCTCCACCGCCGTCTGAGGACTCAACACTGCTGAGAAAAACAGGTGGCACTGTTAACACCTCATACAGACCCAGGGTGGTGAACAGTCATCAGTGATGGTGAACAGTGATCAGTGATGATCAGTGGTGGTGAACAGTGATCGATGGTGGTGAACAGTGATCAGTGATGATCAGTAATGGTGAACAGTGATCGATGGTGGTGAACAGGCATCAGTGATGAAAAGTGGTGGTGAACAGTGATCGATGGTGGTGAACAGTGATCAGTGATGATCAGTGGTGGTGAACAGTGATTGATGGTGGTGAACAATGATCAGTGGTGGTGAACAGTCATCAGTGGTGATGAACAGTGATCGATGGTGGTGAACAGTGATCGATGGTGGTGAACAGTGATCAGTGATGAACAGTGGTGGTGAACAGTGATCGATGGTGGTGAACAGTGATCAATGGTAGTGAACAGTGATCAGTGATGAACAGTGGTGGTGAACAGTGATCGATGGTGGTGAACAGTCATCAGTGATGAACGGTGGTGGTGAACAGTGATCGATGGTAGTGAACAGTGATCAGTGATGATCAGTGGTGGTGAACAGTGATTGATGGTGGTGAACAGTGATCAGTGATGATCAGTGATGATCAGTGGTGGTGAACAGGCATCAGTGATGAACAGTGGTGGTGAACAGTGATCGATGGTGGTGAACAGGCATCAGTGATGAACAGTGGTGGTGAACAGTAATCAGTGGTGGTGAA
>NW_024671363.1:0-239 GCF_008729295.1 Plectropomus leopardus | reverse complement strand
ACATTACTACACTACATTACTGTGCAATATTACTACACATTACTGCACTACATTACTGTGCTGTATTACTAAACATTACTACACTACATTACTTTGCTATATTACAACACATTACTACACTACATTACTTTGCTATATTACTAAACATTACTACACTACATTACTGTGCAATATTACTACACATTACTGCAGTACATTACTGTGCTGTATTACTAAACATTACTACACTACATTACTTT
>NW_024671362.1:0-201 GCF_008729295.1 Plectropomus leopardus | reverse complement strand
GATACATGCTCCTCTAGGGTTCATAAAATCACATGTGGTGTGCCTCAGGGTTCCATTTTAGGCCCAGTGCTTTTTAATCTGTACATGCTCCCTCTAGGCAGTGTCCTCAGGAGACATGGAGATGTACAACTGAGTGTCATCAGCGTAGCTGTGAAAGTTGACTCCATGTCTCCTGATGACACTGCCTAGAGGGAGCATGTA
>NW_024671361.1:0-249 GCF_008729295.1 Plectropomus leopardus | reverse complement strand
GGCGTCAGGACCCACAGGAACCGGCCCAAAAACCTTGCGGAGCTCCTCAGCGAAGGCGGAAAAAGACACACAAGCCGGCGTGCCTCTCTCCCACTCCGCAGTTCCCCATAGGCGTGCTTGACCAGTGAGATGGTTGATGGTGAAAGCGACCTTTGCTGCCTCTGTGGAGAATGTGAGTGGTTGCAGTGCGAACAGGATTGAACAGTTAGTCAGGAATGGATTGCAACCCTCTGGATCCCCGGCGTATCG
>NW_024671360.1:0-212 GCF_008729295.1 Plectropomus leopardus | reverse complement strand
TAAACGGTTTAATAATTCTAATAAATATTACACAACACAACAACACAAAGTGACGAAGCGCCGATCGACTCCGACGACCTCACTGCATTTATTCACTTATTGATTTATTGATCAGTAAAATAAACTCATAAGCACTTCAGCAGGAAGAAGTTGCAGAACGCTCCACGAGGACAGTCGCACATCTTCCCGATACGAGATCCTTTCCTCACCGC
>NW_024671359.1:0-224 GCF_008729295.1 Plectropomus leopardus | reverse complement strand
TTAGATGATGTGGCGCGCTGTGATTGGCTTAAAGACATCCCATCAAATAAGTCTGTGCATTTATACAGTCAGATGACAGTGATCATAGATCCAATCATCCGAGAAAAGTTATGTCCTTTGGAATGAACGGAGGATCTGAACGGGCTAATAATAATGAAACTCATAGTTGACTCATAGTGCTTTTTTGTTTCATATTTGTTTTAACATTTATTTATTATTTTTAT
>NW_024671358.1:0-233 GCF_008729295.1 Plectropomus leopardus | reverse complement strand
GGACATCATCAAACATGGTCTCACCAGCTTGTTACTGTTTCTGTCCTGGATGAAAGGTAAAAAACTAAATCAGCACACGACACTACTGACTTGAACTTCTACAAGAGGAAAAATGATCAAAAGTTAAAAATCACTGTCAGTGTTCTGCTGTGTGCAAGTTAAATGTTTATGGTTTTTCAACATAGGTTTTACTGATGGAAGTGATGTCACCCAGACGGACATACTGTGGGGGA
>NW_024671357.1:0-207 GCF_008729295.1 Plectropomus leopardus | reverse complement strand
TAGCAGTGTTTCTCCTTCTGACCAGAAATGTGGGCTATTTTGGGGGGCATGCATCTCTAACTCTCTCTCATCTCTCAGTTGCTGTAAAAATATAAATAGAGACAAATATTCTGAATGCGCTGTGTACATGTGCAGTGATTGCTGCTAAAACCTGAATTACCTCAGCATATCCCACATGTCTTAATCTGGAAATGCTACATTTTTTAA
>NW_024671356.1:0-295 GCF_008729295.1 Plectropomus leopardus | reverse complement strand
AGGTTTCACAGGTTAAAATACTTGTGAAAGGCATCTGAAAGCAGCACGAGAAAAAATATGTCACCCCAGTGTTAATTTATCACATCTCTTTCTCTTTGCTCTCTGTAGGATGCCATCACTCAATGTCAATATGAAGAGGTCTTTACAGCCTGTGCAGCCTTGTACAGATAAAGCGCCTGAGGAGCCTTAGTAAATATTCAGCTGTGTGGACACATGGAGCACGACACACCAGCCAAGAAGAGATCCGGACAGAGACGAGCCTGACAGAGCCCTGACTGCAGAGAGCCCCCCCTCC
>NW_024671355.1:0-392 GCF_008729295.1 Plectropomus leopardus | reverse complement strand
CACAATTGACCATCAGGAAATGATTGCTTTTACAACAGGGATTCCCCAGGCAGAGAGGAATTTAAAGAGGCATGCAAAGATATGGAAAATGTTATTTGATGTGCAGAAGTTGTGGTCAAGAAATCTGTAAGGTCTGTCAAAGTGAGAATTCATGATCCTGGCAACATTTGGAACTTTTTATGGTGTCTGCTGTACGCTTCAGCTGCCAGACAGATGTCTTGGAATTTATTTTGATGTAGTTTTTGTAGGTGGCGCTCTGTCGTTACTGTTCATCCACCCAACCGTCAGGTTCTTCTTATGTTTAGTTCCCAAAAAAACAGAGGCATAAAACTTGCTATTTTTTTCTAGGAATGATTGATTAATAGTGAATAAATGAAAATAATAATTATATA
>NW_024671354.1:0-312 GCF_008729295.1 Plectropomus leopardus | reverse complement strand
AAGACAATGGCGTATAGCACTCACTGCTGTCAGAAGCAGGAGCATCACAGCTTGGGTGCTTGACTGACATGGCAAGAGCTTTGCTACATTTTACTTTAATTTGTGCCATCCTCTTTAAACAAGAAGAAGGTTTATCTGAGCCCATTAAAGGGCCCAATTGTCACCTTACTAAATACCCGTTACAACTTACAAGAAAAAAAATGCATTAAACAAAAGGTATAGCTATGAGAATTGCAATGTTTCCCTATAGCAGTAGATACAGATGCGGACAATAGACATTCTGGGCTTAGCCCCAAAATAGGGGTGTTCAGG
>NW_024671353.1:0-1133 GCF_008729295.1 Plectropomus leopardus | reverse complement strand
TTGCCACAATTTTTTTAAGTAACCATTGGTCATATTTTTCTCAGTGTGTGGAGCAGATCTGGTTGAATTTGCTTTCCAGTTGGTTGAAAGAGGTTTTAAAGTCAGCAGCTAGCGCCTGTCTGTGCTGGTCAAGTAGCTCAGAGATATCCTCCATGGTTAAGCTAGCGGTTTGGTCAACTTTTTTCCCTGACTTGCCACGGTGCGAAGTCATTTTGAAGCGAACATGGGTTAAGGGAAAATAAATTCAATATGAATGACCCAGATTGCAAAATAAAGGAGTGAATGAGTGAAAAAAAAAAGCAGAGTAAGCAGGAGCTCTCGCGTGTCACGTCTACTCCGTGCGGCTATTTTTCTTCAGTCTTAAAGGGATACTTTGTGTTAAAGGAGCCACCGCAATGGCATTTTTCTCTTGTCTTAAAGGGACACTTTTTGTTTAAAGAATCACCTCATTACATTTTTCTTTGGTCTTAAAAGAACACTTTGTGTGTAAAGACTCACTCCAATTGCATTTTTCTTCAATCTTAAAGGAACACTTGGTGTAAGGACTCACTTTAATTGCGTTTTTTCTTTTAAGTCTTAAAGGGACACTTTGTATTAAAGGAGCCACATCAGTTGTATGGTACTTTATGTTAAAAGAGCTACTTCAAATATTATTTTTATTATTATTTATTTTTTTCTTTTCTTTTTCTTTAATCTTAAATAGACACCTTGTGTCTAAAGAGTCACTTCAGTTAGCCATTTATATTGAAGTGAAATAACTTAGAGGTTGGTCTGATTTTATTTTTGCTCTTGGTCAGGGTCAGTATATAAGGTATAAACATTATACAAGGTGCTTGGTTAATGGACACCACCTGTTGCCTTTGGAGATAGGTTTACATAGTTCAGCTGCTCCTACGTAAGCAGGATCAGTACAAGCCCCACCAGTTCATTGTTTTGAGTAAGGGAGTGGGAGTTTAATTGTTTAAATGTATATATGTGAAACTTTATTTCCGTTCTTGACTGTTATATATGTTTTTAGTGAACTCAGCAAAGTAAAACTTCCTTTTGTGCCGTACCCTTGTATGTCTGATACGAATTATAAATGGAACAGAGAAACACCCAAAATAGTTGTGATATAAAAGTCACGAGCTGGA
>NW_024671352.1:0-284 GCF_008729295.1 Plectropomus leopardus | reverse complement strand
AATTTAAATTTAATTTCATGTTTTTAAAAATGTATCTTTATTATTTATCTTTACACATATTTTTAAATTCTTCTTAATTCTTTTAACAGTCACGAATCATGCCAACGCTTTACCTAAAAATATGAGGAGGAAAGTGTGAGACACGAGGAAACCCTTATTTATTTTTCTAATTTTTAAATAATTCTAAATTTTCTATTTATTCTTTTATTCCTTTTATCATTATTTTTTAAAAATTTTAATTCCCTTGTTATCAACACAATCCGGCTGCTCTTACTTACGTCTCC
>NW_024671351.1:0-224 GCF_008729295.1 Plectropomus leopardus | reverse complement strand
ATCAGCATTGATAAATATGCATGATTTAAAAAAAAAACTGCTAAGATAAAATCAAGTGATCAGGACTAGCTTGATCTCCTTAATTACCACCCTGTTCTGATACATTACTTTTAAATAGCTTAATTTCCCCTCCCGTTCCCTCTTCTCTCTCTTCATTTTGATTTTTTAGGTTTTTATTTTTTGGGTTTTCTCCAGGAGCGCTGGTTTGCCCAAGCTTTAAATCA
>NW_024671350.1:0-200 GCF_008729295.1 Plectropomus leopardus | reverse complement strand
AAGGATCTCGGGCTGCAGGCGGGCGCACTCTCTAACAGAAGAGCCCGTATTGACACAGATGGGACTGATAAACGTTACTGTGACATAAACCTGAATAGCGGAGAGCTGATTGTTGCCGACAGGATTGACCGAGAGGGGCTTTGTGGTGAAAAAGCTTCGTGCATCCTGAAACACGAGCTTGTGCTGGAGAATCCTCTGGA
>NW_024671349.1:0-250 GCF_008729295.1 Plectropomus leopardus | reverse complement strand
TAAACTGTCTCTGTGTCTGCATATCAGCTTTCAACGGTGCAGAGTCTGTTTTGTATGCTGGATGTCTCTTCAATTTTCAGCCGGTCGATCCTGTCTTGAGAATGGCCATGCATCTGAAACACAAGTGCAAAAACAGAGGGTAACACAAGATCAGATTTGGGATAGGAGGAGGAAATCTGGAACACAGGCTTTTTTCCTTTAACCCTTTGAAACTTGGATCATCATCAGTTTTCTTGTGCTGCGTTCAGAC
>NW_024671348.1:0-206 GCF_008729295.1 Plectropomus leopardus | reverse complement strand
AGGTGAATATTATAACATATGTCATTTTCATTGTCTGCACGTAAGATCGGGGTTTATTTGCAAACACAGTGTTAGATTACTTTTAAAATGTGAAACAGAGATTTTGTTATCCCATTTGTCTAGTTTGCAAATTAACATATAACTAACATATCTAAGTTTGCTGTAAAGCAGCTTTTATTAGCAAAACATTAAAATGAGAAAAAAAA
>NW_024671347.1:0-225 GCF_008729295.1 Plectropomus leopardus | reverse complement strand
AAAAAGTCATAGTACCGCATGTTGAAGAAGTTTCAAGTATGGTACACTGACAAAGAGGTCCAGAAAGTCAATATTTTAAATGGTTTAGAGTGTTGCATAGTTTGTTAAAAAATGCCATACTATAGAATGTCGAAATTGGTCAAAAAAGTCATCACTCAAAATGCCAAAAAAAGTCATGGTATAGCATGTTGAGGAAGTTTATAGTATGTTCTAGTCAAAAGAAGG
>NW_024671346.1:0-257 GCF_008729295.1 Plectropomus leopardus | reverse complement strand
AGAGGCCGAGGTCTGGACCTGAAGAGCGGCAGCCTGATGACCGGGACCAGCGCTGCCAAGGCCGTGTGTACGCTGTCGACACAGGCCGACAGGTACAGATATCACATTAACCCTTCAGTGCCCACTTTAATTACACACACACTTGTATCAATCTGCACACAAAATGCACTTTACAGAATCAAGCTTTAAAATGATTATACATGAATATTATTTTCCACTTTCATAATTTTCATTTATTTTTTTTAACCAACATCAGT
>NW_024671345.1:0-200 GCF_008729295.1 Plectropomus leopardus | reverse complement strand
ATCACCTGTTGCTCCATTGGACTCAACTCACCACATTCCAGTCATCATCAGCAGAGAGCGGACCCAGCATAACCCTCCTCACAAATCCATCATTAATATCTATAATCTCAAACCCCTTCGCAAAGCTCAACCACATGCTTCAGTAGATCAGTCCCCAGTTACCTTACACATGGCCCTCTTTAATGTCCGCTCTCTGCTGA
>NW_024671344.1:0-217 GCF_008729295.1 Plectropomus leopardus | reverse complement strand
TGGGGAAAATATAAACTTTTGATGATTTTCAGTTGCTTTATTGGAAAATAGCAGACACACAAAAACCCATGCGGACATAACTTGGTCAGTATCTGATCAACATTTCAAAGTTGATTCAGCGATAATGTAGCTTGGCATAATGTAGCTTTGTAGCTAATAGTGTGATTACTGCAAAGAGTGCCCCAGGGATGATGTTTTTCCGTAGGAAGCAGAAGTT
>NW_024671343.1:0-236 GCF_008729295.1 Plectropomus leopardus | reverse complement strand
CGGCTCTCCGCCCGGCGTCTGGGTCTGCAGCACCGACGCGATCCTCCACATCCCACCGGACTTCGGTCAGTGAGTCACAGCTGAGGTCACCGTGAGGTCACCGTACCCTCTGTCCTGATTGGCTGTTTGAAACCTGAAAAAATGTTCCCAAAATCAGCAAGAATGAGTGAAAAGTACAAAGAAATTACCCGAAATTCTTTAAAAAAAAAGATTGAAATGAATTTTAAAAAAGAAAA
>NW_024671342.1:0-1120 GCF_008729295.1 Plectropomus leopardus | reverse complement strand
GGGACAGCGTTTTAGAGGGCAAGCCCAAGATAAGTTAAAATGTATTGTTAACCCCTGCCATTAACCATTCAAAAATCTGTCCAAGGGATGCGCAGATCCATCAGCTGGTGACGGGAATCAGACAGTTTTAACTTGATGGGCTGTGACTGGCTACTCTGTCACAGATAAAAGTCATCCTGTGCTGATCACCACACGTTGGTTCACGTCTCAAACAGCATTAAGAGGAGCTATCTAACAGACAGGGGTATACCACCCAAATCTGTCATGGTCACGGATATGATAAGTAGCTCAAAAATGTAGCATAGCAAAGCTATCAGTAATCTTCTCGGATAAAGTGGTTAAAATATGCTGAAATACTTAGCGTCTTAGTTTGGGAGGTAGAACTAAATAAAAACACAAATATGGGTGGTCTACCCGCATCTGCTAGCAAGCTGATTAGTCAAGAAAACTGGTAGATGTAGAGCTGGGCGATATGGCCTCAAATCAATATCACGATATATTGAGCAGTTCACCTCGATAACTTTAAATGGACGATAACCCTGCGCCCCCTGCACAAAAAAAAAGTTTGGCCATAGATGGGGCTGTGGCAGTTACATTCATAGTATGACTCCCCTGGACCTATTTATTGCAATTATTTTGCCACTTTAAAGGACTGTAAAACCACACTGTCTGAAAATAAATTAAGAAAATACAAATTAAGTACTTTTAGCTGTTAAGATTTATTGAACAGCTGATAAGCACAGATTACTTGAAATGAGAACGATAACTTAAATTTCCTGCAAACACAAAGTATTAAAAATACAATCTCTTATAAACAAATTCTAAATATGGATATTACAAAGAGCTTACTCCAAAATGGCCACATTCGAGTTGTCAAGTAATCAGGTTCTCTATAATGAGAGAAACAAGTTGCATCCCTTATAAACTAAAAAAAATTCACATTTGTGCAAGTAAACAATGACTTGTGCAAAGGTAATACCATCATGTGCAAAGGCTTGGAGGTAGTGTTGCTTTTAAGTAAATATTAAAGGCTAAACAATGCCTTGTGCAAAGGCCTATCTCTGTGTAAAGGCCTTGGAGGTAGTGTCACTTGTAAAATAATAAATAATGTCATGAACAA
>NW_024671341.1:0-205 GCF_008729295.1 Plectropomus leopardus | reverse complement strand
TGTATATATTAAAATATAAATTGATTAAGAGAGTGCAAATATTTAATGTGCAAATAAAGCAAAAACAAAGATTAAAGATTATCAATAAGATGCCAAAAAAGTACACAAAACCTGGTGGAAATCCAAGATAAGTAGGTAAGTGAAACAGAAATTTGAATGGAAATAAAAAAGAAAGAGTGAAAATGACAAGGCAAGAGTGACACAG
>NW_024671340.1:0-239 GCF_008729295.1 Plectropomus leopardus | reverse complement strand
CCCCCTGCTGGCTTCCTTCGGCACCCGCCTCCCTATCTTATCCTCCAATCCAGTCTGTTATCACTGATAGAACAGTCTCCCACACACACACCGCCCACACACCATCACCTGTTTCTCCATTGGATTCAACTCACCACATTCTAGGCATCATCAGCAGAGAGCGGACCCAGCATAACCCTCCTCACAAATCCATCATTAATGTCAATAATCTCAAACCTCTTCGCAAAGCTCAACCACAT
>NW_024671339.1:0-201 GCF_008729295.1 Plectropomus leopardus | reverse complement strand
AGGCCACAGACTCTGGTGTTCCTCCGCTCAGCAGCAACGTGACTGTCAACGTTTTAATTCTGGATGAAAATGACAATAATCCAACAATTCTCGCGCCCTATTCTGAGCACGGCTCCGTTAACAGTGAGAACATCCCCTATTCTGCTGAAGCGGGATACTTTGTGGCAAAGATCAGGGCTGTAGACGCAGACTCTGGATACA
>NW_024671338.1:0-204 GCF_008729295.1 Plectropomus leopardus | reverse complement strand
GCTTCCTGCCATCATCCTGGCTAATGTGCGCGCTCTCCGCAATAAAACGGACGAGCTACAAGCTAACGTCAACCACATGCATGAATATAGAACTGCCTCTATTCTTGCCTTCACTGAAACGTGGCTGAATAAGAACGACGATGATAGCACGCTGCACATCGATGGCTTCGCCCCCCCTCTCAGACTCGACCGGGACAGTGAACG
>NW_024671337.1:0-218 GCF_008729295.1 Plectropomus leopardus | reverse complement strand
TGTTGTTCATCTCTCTAAGATGTTAAACATTTGATTCAGTGGTGCTCTGCATTATTAAGTAAGCAATCACATGGTGTTATAGATATATTGTTAGATTTATGAGCCTTCAGTTGATGAAGCTGACAAAAATATGTAATTTCTTTTACACTGAAGAGGTGGAGCGACCAGCAACCATTTGATTCTCAGATCCTAACTTTGAATGTTGAACAGTGGAGACT
>NW_024671336.1:0-212 GCF_008729295.1 Plectropomus leopardus | reverse complement strand
CTGCCCCCCCCCCCCCCCCCGATCTCCTTGTGGACTCAGAGCTAATTGAGCGCGGCGGCTCTCCTTATTATTCATGTACAATTACAGATGTGATAATGTGCTTAAATCCTTCTAAATGACCGTTCATGCCTCGCGCTCGCTTTGAAGTCTCGTCAAAGATGGAAAAATCTGCAGAAAAAAGGGAAAACTTGGAGGCCAATCAGAGGAGCAGT
>NW_024671335.1:0-207 GCF_008729295.1 Plectropomus leopardus | reverse complement strand
CCATATCATGCTGTCTTTGTACAGAGGCTTACATTTACTTCTGGCTGCTTGCTCCTTGGAACTGACCCGACAATCTACTGCTGGATGCTGGATCATGGCTAGTGTAACCAATGGGGGTGCTGCTGGTGGACAGACTGTAAGGATCATTTCACTAAATACCGGTGGGCTAAATGCTTCAATCAAACGCGCAAAAGTTATGACACATAT
>NW_024671334.1:0-236 GCF_008729295.1 Plectropomus leopardus | reverse complement strand
CTTCTTCTTCTTTTTTGTTGTTCCGGAACACGCGAGTCCACAATCACGCTTCAACGCCGCGTTGCCGTGTAACCCGTTTCCATGGCAATAGGACACACCTTCTCAGAGAAATGTGAAGATTTACATCCGGGTAACTCTCGCTTTTTAGAACAGGCCTACATTAAACCAAAAAGAGGACACTTTTTTTGGTTCTTCATTTTTAAAAATGCCAGTTTCTCCTCTGATGAAAAGTAGCT
>NW_024671333.1:0-267 GCF_008729295.1 Plectropomus leopardus | reverse complement strand
TGGTAAACCATCCTAGTGAGATTATTTATTTTGAATGTACATGTTTTGAAATATTGGCATCAGAAATCTCAATAGTCAGAATATAGTTTTAGACTAATCCTTCATTGAGAAAACTTTTAAACCTGTCTCTACTAATATCTCCTGAGAGCCCAGGACCTGGGTGGGTGGGGGAGTGGGGGAGTTACCTGTTAATGTGAAATGTGGGTGGGGCTGTAAGGGCCACAGTTTAAATACAGGAGAAACTTGGTCCCTCACACAGACCTAGAG
>NW_024671332.1:0-219 GCF_008729295.1 Plectropomus leopardus | reverse complement strand
CTCCAAGAGACAGAAAATGTCCTTAAAGAGACATCAAAGGAATACTACCAACCTAAAAAAGACACAAAATTACCACAGAGATACATACAATGACGTCAAAGAGACCTAAAACATCCAAATGGCACACAATTAACTCAAAGAGACTCAAAATTGTCTCAAAGAGACACAAAACAACCACAAAGAGAAACAAAACAGACAAATAGAAAACACAGTTACTAC
>NW_024671331.1:0-1171 GCF_008729295.1 Plectropomus leopardus | reverse complement strand
GATCCTAGACTTCATCATAGATCAAGGCTGAATGTGACTTTAATCCACCTTAGATATAGCTAATGTTGACTTTTCCATCCCAGTTTAGATTTTCAATAACAGGAGGGGCGTGTCTTCATGGAGAATGGCAGACATCATGGAGGCTCTGTCAATAACTAATGGTGCAAGTGATGCATTATGCAACAACTCAAATGTATAACTTCATGACTGATGCACATTTCCTCTTTGTTCTGCTGATGCAGCTAAACTTCTAAAAGAAATAACAGCCATCAGAAAACAAGGTGTGGTACACAGTGTGTAAAAGAAACAAGGCACCAAATAAAAGTGCATACTAAAGTCGCATTAACAACTTGCAGGTCAGAGCTTATGAGAAACATCTGACGGCAGCAGTAGCTCAGCCAAGTCCCGAAATCAACACAAATATACAAGATCTTGCTGTCAAGTTAAGAAAAAATAAAATTAAAATTAACTATACAATCAACTCCAAATTTGCGCTAAGATTATCAGCCAACTGGTGGCACAATTCTTTCAGACAGCCCGCAAAAAGAGCATGCTCTATCTTTCTTGCAGCATTTTTACTGACCCCTGGAATGTTCTACACAAAGAGTACCAACTTTTGCCCTCCTACAGGCAATTCAGAGTCCCTTTATTTAAATAAAACAGGCAGAACAATTTTTTCATACATCATTTTATCCTGTTGTTAAACTAAAATCAGTATACTTGAATTTAAGATCTGAATCTGAGGATATTATGTGATGTGTTCCGTGGTCATGACTGTTTGTCATGCTTTTATGGGCATGGACGAAATTTTGATTTTAGAGGTGGGGGGGACACAAGTATTTTTAATAAAACACGCACACACACACACACGCGCGCACACACACACCACACAGAGGCACGCCGCACGCCGCACGCACACACGCGATTCACAACATAGACAGCACATGGACATAAATTAAACATTAGTGTAAATGAAATCTCTAATATTACAATCCGTCTTGGTGACGTGACCCAGGCAGAACAAACGTCCAACATGATGTTCAACAACTTAGCCTACAGGCAGCAGCAGATTACCGGGAAGCTCGAGTCGGGAGCTCCTGTCTCGGGCAACTAGCAAACCAGTATACAAATCCTGGCGGTTTACAACCTGATTGAGTGACAGGGGGGGACG
>NW_024671330.1:0-216 GCF_008729295.1 Plectropomus leopardus | reverse complement strand
AAAAACGCACAACCTCTTTCTGTCATTTTACATCCATTAAAGTCATCCAGACTGTTATAAAAATATTATTTACATGTATGAGATGATAGAGATTAAAACAAAAAAACTGCCAATCATGTTTTTGTCTCTGTCTCAATCAATTAAAACATGACAGCTACTTTTTGCACTATTTCCACCTTAAGTTTTTCTGTATATACAAAATATATTTTTCCATAA
>NW_024671329.1:0-233 GCF_008729295.1 Plectropomus leopardus | reverse complement strand
GAAAAGCCCCCCCATGCCGCCCTGGGGCGTGACTCTGCTCCTCGTCCCCCTCCTGATTCCGGGGCTTCTGGGGGCGTCGAGGGGGTTCCTGCGGCTCCTCCGGGGGTCGATTCCTCTTCTGACTACGGTGGGCTCAATTCGGACGTCTCCGAGGAATTCTAGCCCTCCTCCTGGCCCCCACCTCCCACCCGGCTTCAGTGGACCTGTTTTGGGACGTCGGGGGCCGTCCCTTG
>NW_024671328.1:0-326 GCF_008729295.1 Plectropomus leopardus | reverse complement strand
TTTTATGGTGCTTGGACACACTGTGTGTAACAAATCCCTCTGTCGGAAAAAAAACAACTGAGTTTTAAATAGTGATATTTTGTCAAAATCCTTTATTCACTTACTTTTTTTTTTTTTTGCCAAAAATCAAGCATTTGCACTAATTTACCAGCATGCAAGACAAGAGTGACAAACTGCAAATTTGTGATTAATAATCAAGTTTTAAAAAACTAATGAATGATTTATAGTGTAGTGTGGGTCATGCCTTTTCTCCACTCAGGGAGGCTTATGAAAAAAAGTTGCTCTGTGGAGTGTAAAGACGAAAAGAAAAACTAAGCCACACCTCC
>NW_024671327.1:0-200 GCF_008729295.1 Plectropomus leopardus | reverse complement strand
CCGCAGGCTCGGTTAACTTGTTTCACCTGCACAGACCTCCTTCATCAGCAGACTACATCATGCCAGAAGACAGAAACAAAAACTGTAAGGTGCTGCAGCCATCCAGGAGCTCTGACAATAAAAGGAAGAAGAAAAAGAAGAGACAGAAATCCACTCTTTCTGCCACTTCTTCGGAAAACACAGGTAAATACACTTTTGGT
>NW_024671326.1:0-231 GCF_008729295.1 Plectropomus leopardus | reverse complement strand
AAAGAAACACACACAAACAAGACAGCAGCAAACAACAAACAAACAAGTAACAATAAAATAAAAACAACAAATGATTAAAAAACCCAAACTAACAAGCAATGACTAACAAAAACAATAATAAACAACAGACAGCAAAAAACAACACCAAGACAAAAACAACAACAAACAAACAACAGCAACAACAAATATTAACAAAAGCAAGCAACAATTGACAGCAACATCAACAAAAAA
>NW_024671325.1:0-204 GCF_008729295.1 Plectropomus leopardus | reverse complement strand
TGCATATTTCATATAATCCATATATGCACTGTGCTGGACTGTTCTAATTTTGAAAATGTTCAATAAAAAGAATGTTTATAGATGTAAAGAATCGGCTGTCGTCTAAAAAAATTAAAGCAACACGCAAAACATTCAGCTGAGAAATTACAAGTGATTGTTAGAGTCTAAGTTTGGGCGAAGTGACTCCAGATGACTCGGATGACT
>NW_024671324.1:0-213 GCF_008729295.1 Plectropomus leopardus | reverse complement strand
CAGGAGTGAATGGGAACTTGGTGATATCAGCCTCCTCCAGACCTTGAAGCTGCCCTCCCTCCTGACTGCTCCACAGCTCCTCCTGCTCCTCTTTAATGTGTGGGGGCTCTGGCTCCTCCTGGTTAACACTAGAGGGGGGGACCTCTTCTTGAACCACCAACAGCTGCTGGAGGTCTGCAGGAAACAGGAAAAACACATTAAGGAAAACTTTGA
>NW_024671323.1:0-298 GCF_008729295.1 Plectropomus leopardus | reverse complement strand
AGTCCAGTTTGGATGTGACAGATCTTTTTTTTTTTTTTTTTTTAAATTTTAAGTGTGGATGCTTAAAGCAAAAAATGATAAAGGTGCATGTAATGTGTATTGTGAATTGTGGAGAGGGCAACTTACATGGTTTAAAAGCAGTTTCGGGGTTTAACTAGGCCCAAGTAATAAAAATGCAAAAATAATGTAATTGTAACCTGTTACAGTTACTGAAAAAAGTAATTAAATTACTTAAACTGACATTACCATACCTCGACAAGCTGTGTTGTTTTCAGCTGGTTTTTAGAAACATCAAAAT
>NW_024671322.1:0-277 GCF_008729295.1 Plectropomus leopardus | reverse complement strand
TGGCACAAACGTCCACTTGACTCGAGGATGAGCAGATTAGATATCAGCGGTCAAAGGTCAAGGTCACACTGACCTTGTATTCGTCTCATTCTTGTTCACATAACTGATATTTCCCAGGAACCAAATGGAGGTCATGTCAGGTGTGTCAGGGCTGCTGAGTTAACCCTTTAAAACCTGGAGCCACTTCACTTTAACTGCTGCTGTCAGACGCCTCTCACAAATATTTAACATTTAAAATCCAGACCAAAAAGGGTTAATTTCTTTCAAACACATGGGA
>NW_024671321.1:0-6102 GCF_008729295.1 Plectropomus leopardus | reverse complement strand
TAATTTGATTTCAATAAGCCATTTATAGTTGTCAAACTAAAAAAAAATGTTTATTGTACTTTTCTCATGAATAGATTTATTTCAGAAAAAGATTGGCCTATTTTATTTTATAGGCTATTTTTATTTAAGATATATTTTTATTTAAATGTGCACGGAGCTTTAATTTCAAAAAAGGTACTCCTGTTGTTATACAGTATTTATGTATAAATTTTATTATTTGAACAACTGAGCATTTTTTTCATGAACCAGGTGAAGAAACCTGTTAATTATTTATTTATTTGATTTTGCCACTGTTCACTGAAATAGCCGGTTTCAATAAAACTACTTGTGACATGTCATATTTAGCTTTGACCTTGACTGAACATTTGCTCTCACTTTGCAGAAAAAATATCGGGATATATATCGTATATCGATATTCAGCCTAAATATATCGGGATATGACTTTTGGTCCATATCACCCAGCCCTACTCAGGAGAGACTCAGCACACAGACATTTCTCCATTATCTGTTTAGAAGCAGCTGGGAGTGTCGCTACAATGAGAAAAGCTGGTCCACCTTAACAGTCCACCTTAAAGGAGCCTGGTCTGTTTCCAGTGGGAAGCTAACGCAGCTTGTTAACTTCTGTCACTTTAATCAGCAGGTGGCGAGCTAATCATGGAGAGTTTGAGCATTTATTCACTGACAAACAGCCTCAACTGCTGACACGTCACACAGCCACATTTCACGTCATACTGTCGAGTCCTCTCGCTGAGCCTCACTGTCACCTTCATTGGCACGTTCTCGTTCGCTCCACGCACATGCTCGTGTCGCTCGTGCTCGTGTCGCTCGTGCTCTCTCCCTGCACACTCTCTCTCTGGAAACAAAATGAGAAGTTTTAAAACAACAGAGAGGCAGTGTGCTAAAACTTCTGTTTGGACTTTGGAGCACAGGGAAAGGTTGCGCTTGACTGACAAAATGGGAGCAACATTGTTAGACTCATCATGCTGCACATACTCGTTTTATTTCGATTATCTTGTTTTGAAAATTAAGGGAAGCCAAAATTGTAATGGAAATTAACATCTGCTTAATCGCCCAGCTCTAGTAAACGTTTGTGTCAAATCTGAAGAAACTCCCTCAAAGTGTCAGTGTCAGGCTGTGCCCCTCTCAGAACTATGCCAGTTGAATCTAATTCGACAGCTTAATATGAATATTAAAGATTCATTTTTTTCCATTTGAAGTTTTAAAGTTTGAACGGGCTCAGTGGGACGTTCAGTGGGACGTTCAGTAGGACAGTGTCATTCGTGTGATATAGTAAACAAGCTAATGCGACTAACACATGCGCAACATTTTTTTTTAAGATTATTTTTTGGGCTTTTTTCTTAGGAGGAGGGGAGGGAGGGGGAATGACATGTAGGAAAGGGCTGAGGCCAGCATCAATCCCACGGCTGCTGTGGTGAGGATGTAACCCCTGTACATGGGGCGCCCGCTCTACAAACTGAGCTACTGGGCGCCCAAAACCGCACAGTCTGACGACAGCGGACATTTAACAAAAGCCGGAGACCGCAGCACGTTAAGTTGAATCATCAGTTGGAGACCCCTCAGTCTCAAAATGTCCTACTTCAAAGAGGCAGCGCTTAATGAGTTAACAAGAACGAGACCGACAAGCTTACACGGACGGTGACCCTTGACCTTTGACAACCAAAGTCTAACTGGTTCATCCTTCAGTGAACATACGTGCCAAATCTGGATACATTTCCTCAAGGCGTCACGTCACACGGATGAAACAGACGGACAACCTGAAAACATAATGAGGAAGAGGAGGGAGAGGTGACCCACGAGGAAGAGGAACATGAGGAAGAGGAGGGAGAGGGAACATTCCTGCTCTCACAAGTCAAACAAGCTCAAATTAATATATGAGGCAGATATTTGTATTTTCTTTCTCTGGAGCGCTGAGCGATAATGAGCGGAGTGACCTTCATCACCTCTGAACGTGAAGAACATGCCGCTCGTGCGCTGACTCGCAGGTGACTGAAGCCTCCTCCTGGTACTCACTCTGACCTTTTCTCGTTTGCAGTTTCTCTTCAGGGAAAAAGCTCCCGGCACAGATGGCGAAAGCGTTTCATTAATATTCATTATTCACGGTCACATAATTCACGGAGCAACAGGGGATCCATTACAGCTCAGGACGTACGTTCATACTCCGAACGTTTATCTTGAGCAGCGATCTGATCCTGAGCAGGAAGAGTAAAGTCCGAGAGGAGAGGCAGAAACTAGAGGAGAAACAGAGGGGGAGACGAGGGAGCCTCATCTGTTTTACCTCAAATTCACCTCAGAAAGAAAGTTTTTCATCTATGGTGTAAAAAAATACAGATATGATCGCGGAGCCGCTGAGCCAAAACTACAGGGGCCTCCCAGCAGCATCGATCCACATCACATATGTAACAGAACAGATTTCCGAAATATTTCACTTTTCACTTGAACCACTTTAAAGTTTGGCGTGAGGGCGAGAGCGCTCTACAGCTGACTACGGTTTTAATATGATGTGACACAGTGATGGAGACCCATGCGGTCGACACGGCAGAGAAAATCAAGTCACTCACTTTTTGTCTTCTCCTTTACAAACTGAGGGAATAACGTTCAAATCCACAGGAAGCAGAGTCGCCTTTACAAAACCACGAGGAGGCAGAAATCAAGATATGAAAATCAGTTTTACCACAATGACTACGTAAACAAGCCACCACTTCACATCCGTCACACAAACATGAAAGAATTTATCAACTTAAATGCACAAAAATCCAGGGGCCCCTGTGGGGAGGGGGGCCCTTAATGGGCCTGAAATAACAATTAAAGTCGGTAAAGTCAGTCAACTGTGAAGCAATATTTAGCTAATTTCCCAGTGAGCAAGCTTAACATATTAGATATCAACGGATTCATTACAGTCTCTAGATTCATATCACTGACTTCGTGCAAGCTTTAAAACTTACCGTGCTAATGCCCAACAAACACGGTGCATTTAATTTCAAGTAAGATTATTTTCGTTAGTGTTAAAGAAGTAAACTAAGAACTGAGGGGAATAATTCCAATTTTAGGGTCACAGCATCAAGTGTGGCTGAATCTGACTGAAAGTAAACTATAGTTTTTGGAGTTTTTCACCTTGAGGGGCCAGATTATACAAAATAAGACCTTGTTATTCCACAAGTCACTTGGCTTCAAATAATCTTGTTTAAAGAGGTGGGTAGTCTGAAGGGCAATATTGTGCAGGTAAAAAGCATATGCTCATTATTGCTATTTCAAGGCAGTGAAATTTGGGGTTTTGAGTTCAGGTAAACATAAAGGCCTCTAGTGGTTGTAAATTGTCTCCTCCAAACTGAGCGCAGGGATGTGATGTTAAAATGTGTTTCTGTGTTTGTAAAAATTAATATCTGATCTTCCTGAAGAAATGTTAGATTAACTTTTGTGATTATTTATCCACATTGTTCAGGGGTGTAAAACAAAGTTATAGTTATTTATTGCTTTTAATGGGTCACTGGGTAATGCAGGTGTGGTTACAACAATTGTGCAAGGTTGGCTGGGGCCGTGGTGATGGGGCCCAATGAGATTTTCACAGGGCCAAGAATTCCTGGCCACGCCCCTGCAAAAAACTGCACAAAAATAGTAATGTATTAAAATCAGTGTTGCTGCTAATCATTGACATACCAGGCTGGTATAATAATATTTTTTAAAATAATCTACAGAGCGTGTAGTATATTGAAAATAATTCCATTTCTTAGAGTTTTTTTTTCTTTTCTCATCTAAAAATATAGTGACATCATGACAAAAACTGGGCATTTAAAACATTATATTTCTGAAAATTAAAGAATATTTGATATTTATGATTAGAACTGATGTTGGTTAAAGAATTAACTCAATTAAAGTAAAAAATAAAATTAATGTTAAACATTTTTTATAGCTTGATTTTGAAAAGTGCATTTTGTGCGCAGCGCAGTGTGAGTGTGTGTGATGCTAATCACGATGTTGAATGGGGCCACGAGGAGTTAAATAAAGAGTAAAAGGTGTGAACTGATGCAGAAATAGTGCGTCTCTAAACTCACGCGGGTCGCCAGGTCTCTGCCCGCCGCTCCGGGATCGTCGTGGGGCTGCTCGGTGTCGGTGTGGCTCCGGTCCTCGGGTCCGCTCGGTGCTGCTGGTCTGGATCCAGTCCCGGTGGGAAAGGTGAGCCGGCGGCTGCTGCCGGTTTCCGGTGTCGGTCCTGAGCTAGAAGAGTTAGCACGGGCCTCCCGGGGTCTCTGTGCTCACGAGCCGACTTTTGGAAAAACGCGGAGATATTCGGTGTGTTTTTCGTCGGTCTGTCGTCCCGCCGTTTGTCTCCGTGTTTGTCGGTCTGCCGGCTAACCGCACCGTCACGTGCTCACAGTGTAACGGTTTCCGCCGTGGATCATGTGAAATCGGGCTGCGACCGAAAAGTCCAAATAATCAGGAAAAGAGGATCGCCGCGTTCATTGAACCCGACGGCTGTCCTCGCGCTGTGGTGACGCGACGGCGGATGTTATTGACGTAGGTCAGCTGTGATGAAACGACAATGCTCACGTGATGGACTACAAAAAGCGCTTCCTCACTAGGTTGGTTTTTATGCATCATTTTATTTGTGTTTTCTTTTTTAAAAAAAAATATTTGCTGCCTTCTTTAATTCCTTTGTAATGTGGGTCTTAAAAAGTGCGCCATAAACTCTAAATATTAATATTATGACCACGACTATCATTATTATTATTGTTGTTGTTGTTGTTGTTGTTGTCATTATAGCTAATCTTAATCAGGCCTGCTTGCTCCGTGCTTACTCGCCACCTTGTTTAATGCACGTTATAAAGGTTAAATGAGGACAACCAGGTTATAAATATTACATCATTACCGAGGTGAGAATTAAAAAGAAAGTTATTTAGGCTCCCAGTCACAGATGTGAAATGTAACATCGTCACACTCACCCTCCTTTCCCTCATGTTTATTGTCATGAATCCTTATATGATTTCGTGAAAATAGCAGAATAAATATGAAAATATATACGATGTGTTAGATCCACTGCTGTACATACAGTAGTTACAAGATGGTGAGTAGCCAGCTTGCCATCTTCCTACATTTATAACATTACTTTTTAAATCAGAAAACACACGCTTTATATTGTAATGTTTACCTCAAATTACATACAGTATAACCAACAGCAAGTAATGTTAGCCGTGCTTGTTTTTAGGAAAGGCCATTTACCTCAGCAGAAACTTTGAGCTTTAAGTTGATCTCCCTCCAGCCAGCGGACGCTGTTTTTTAGGGTTTTTTGTAGTGAGAAAGTATGTTTTGTACAAATAATTTCTCATTTTGACTTAATGAAATTATATTTTTTTTGCAAGTGCCGTCTCTGTACTATGATGAACTCTGAAACCTGACCGAAAGTCCTCAAATAAACTATTATCTTGTAATAAGTCACAGAGCTGATGAGCAACCACTCTCTCAAGGATTTCAGAAATAAAGGGGAGATTAGATATCGGTCTATAGTTAGCTAAAATCTCAGGATGGAGAGTGGGCTTCTTTAGAAGAGGTTTAATGACAGCTGCTTTAAAAGACTGAGGTACATAACCTGTTAACAAAGACGCGTTGATTATATCTAATAAAGAATTGTCTAATAAGGGCAAATCTTCCTTAAGTAGCCTAGTTGGGATGGGGTCTAGCAGGCATGTTGATGGCTTAGATGCAGAAATCAAAGTGTTGAGTCGATGAAGGTCAGTGGGGGAGAAATGGTCCAGATAAATTTCAGGCCTTGCTGCCATTTCCAGGCTACCTGAGTCTGGGGTCAGGTCAGGTAAGGTTAAGAGGTGATGGATTTTGTTTCAATTTGCGAATCTGGAGGTTAAACCATGGAGCTAATTTTCTTTGTTTCATTATTTTCTTCTTGAAGGGTGCAACAGTGTCGAGAGCTGATCGCAGTGAGCCAGTAGCATTATCGATGAGACAGTCAATTTGAGAATGACTTAAGTTAGTAGTAGTGTTCTCAGTCGCTGTAAGACATGGTAATGATGTCAAAGCAGAAGGAATCAGTTTCTTAAATTTAGCCACTGCTGAATCAGATAGACATCTAGA
>NW_024671320.1:0-229 GCF_008729295.1 Plectropomus leopardus | reverse complement strand
ACAGACAGACACAGACACAGACAAACAGATACAGACAGACACAGACAGACACAGACAAACAGATACAGACAGACACAGATAGACACAAACAGATACAGACAGACACAGACACAGAGAAACAGATACAGACAGACACAGACACAGACAAACAGATACAGACAGACACAGACAAACAGATACAGACAGATACAGACAGACACAGACACAGACAAACAGATACAGACAGACA
>NW_024671319.1:0-215 GCF_008729295.1 Plectropomus leopardus | reverse complement strand
AATCTACTGGAAAACATTTGAAAAACAACTGCAACATTGAAATCAACGTTATTTTATAACACGGGTTGCTGAGTTGACGTCATAAATACGTAAACATGGCGGGCAAAAGTCAATGTTTGGTCCATGGTAAGAAACAAATTAATTCAAATGTTAAATATCATTTTTTGATATCTGGTATTAATGTTAACTGCTGTCCATGAAGAGTGACCTAAAAA
>NW_024671318.1:0-204 GCF_008729295.1 Plectropomus leopardus | reverse complement strand
TTATGAATCTCTTTGTAATCGCTTATCTCTTCGATTTTTCTGTTATGTCTTATAATCATTTTATGTCACTTTGAGCTCATTTCATCCCATCCCTCATCGTTTTGTGTTTCTATGAAGTCCTACTACATCTCTTTTAGTTGTTTTCCCAATTCTTTTTGTAATTTTGTGTCTCTTTTTGGTTGTTTTTCCCTTTATGTAGTAATC
>NW_024671317.1:0-217 GCF_008729295.1 Plectropomus leopardus | reverse complement strand
TGTAATTCAAAACATGTAAACAACAACAAAAAAAAATCTTGGCATTTAACAATGAAGAAGCAAAGCCTCGACTACTTAATGGATCCTGTCACGTCATACTGAAAACGGTCTGTCGTTTTCACAAATAACTGCAGCATTTAAAATATATAATTAGCTATCTGACATTTCTACTGTGCTCATTTTATGCACTGTTGCTTTGCTAGCGTTATTGATAAAC
>NW_024671316.1:0-262 GCF_008729295.1 Plectropomus leopardus | reverse complement strand
TATTGTTTTGATTTCAAGATTCTCAATTTTAAGACCTTTCATAACCTATCCCCTCTGTATCTTTCTGAACTCCTTCACACCCACACACCCTCCTGTACTCCTAAAGCCTCTTCTGCGATCCAACACACATCACCTGCTGCTCTTACGATCATCAAATCAAGCACCTTCAGCCGTTCTGCCTCTCTCCTTTGGAAACTCTCTCCCACTAAACATTTGATATATTGATTCACTTTCCACCTTCAAATCCAGTATGAAGACACAC
>NW_024671315.1:0-252 GCF_008729295.1 Plectropomus leopardus | reverse complement strand
ACAAAATTAAAAGAGCATCACTTTCTAATAATGCAGTGGAGAAAAGTTTGGATTGGTTCACTTGGATAATATTCTGGGATTTTATTTAAAAATTTCCTTTTTTTAAAAAAAAGAAAACATACTAATGCTTATGAAAAAATTATTTAAAACAAAAGCCTTTTTATTCTTTAAATATTTGGGCATTGTTAATATAAAAAATAGGTGTTTTTCTTTTTTCTTTAATTTTTTTGTTCATTTTAAAGAAAAAAAATG
>NW_024671314.1:0-232 GCF_008729295.1 Plectropomus leopardus | reverse complement strand
TTGACGAAAGATATTTGGAGATATTGTATTTACTTTCATGTTCAAGATCTGTAGAACATTTTTTATTACAGCACCAGAGTTTTCATGTGTTGGGTAATGGTAATTGTGAGCTGGCAATAGATTTATGGAGAAATTTGTGAAATGGAAAATATGGTTGAAGGGCAAATATGTGTAGAAATTAACAATGCAACAGTACTTTTTATGCAGCACCACTACCCTTCCAAGTCCCAGT
>NW_024671313.1:0-205 GCF_008729295.1 Plectropomus leopardus | reverse complement strand
TTCCTTCTGCCTCCCCAGCAGGAGAAGAGACATGGTTAACATGCTGCAAAAAGCAATACTCATTATCCGTACACCACATCATAGTGGATCGCCATGCGCACTAGACACAGAGGAGTGCAGTCTGCTTTGGTGAACCTGTCATGCAGGAGATGACAGACTGTTGAAATAAGGAAGAGAAGAAGGATAAGTGGTGCACGGAAACATA
>NW_024671312.1:0-232 GCF_008729295.1 Plectropomus leopardus | reverse complement strand
AGAGATTGGCTAGTGAGAAAGGGGGGGGGGGGAAGGGAAAAAACCCGCAAAAAAGTTGGCACACACAATCAATATACGGGTCAGTTTTGCATGTAAAAAAATAATTCACAATTACAGTGAAGAGATGCAGTAGTTCCTATCCTTTTTTTCCCGAGGCATATGTTATAATGATGTGCACGGTGAGTAGAAGCTGTTGTAGTTTGGTAGAAAACTGCTGCCTTCAGTGTCTGCG
>NW_024671311.1:0-256 GCF_008729295.1 Plectropomus leopardus | reverse complement strand
TTTTTTATTCAATGTTTTCAAAATGTGGAATTATGGAAGGAGGGGTCTTTCGCAGGTCTGGGGGTCGAGACGATTATTTATGTCTTGGTCCCGTCGTTCTACGACACTTGAAAATTTCGCAAAAATTAGATTTGCTCCTAATTAGGGTTAGGGTTTAGGGTTAGGGGAAATTGAACAATCCGGGAAAACAAATTTCCACGTAAAGCACGGGCCATCCTGGGATCGGCGTCTGGTGCCCCTCACTGCTCATTCAGAC
>NW_024671310.1:0-1510 GCF_008729295.1 Plectropomus leopardus | reverse complement strand
CTCTTGGTTTTTAGGTATCAGTTTTCTGTGTTATCCTCTCCTGTGTTCCTGTTCTGCCTTCCCCTCGTTCACTCATCTACACAGCTGTCCTGCATCAGCCTTGTTAGTCCCTCCCTACTCCAGAGTTTCTTCCAGCCTGTTCTTCTGCCTCTTCACCTTCTTTCCGCTCACCTAAGCTTCTCTGCCCTTTTCTCCACCTGCACTTCATCCCCTCGTCAGTCTAGTTTGTATTTAAGTCCTGGTATTCAGTTCAGTCTGTTTGATTCTTGTTTTGGTCATGGCATGGCTTGCTTTTTCCATGCTCTGACCTGAAATACTGAGTTATCTGTTTTAATTCCAGTGTCTGCCGTCACCTGTATTTGGGCCCAACTGCTCCACATTACATGAAGTCTTTGCCATAATTATAGTCAAAGGCTTTTTTAAAGGGGGAATTTTGTGGATTCTCTTTTTTTAATCCCATGAATCAGAAAATACTGTCAGGAAAAAAAAAATCTAATTTTGCAATGCTTTATGGAATAAAATGATAAATAGATCAGGCTATGAATGATATATGAACAAACCCTTCGAGAAAAACCTTCAAAATATAGACAGAAATAAAACTGGAAAGTGTGGTGTATGTAAGTTTTACAAGAATGGAGATCTGACTCACAGCATGAGGAAAAAATCATCTTGAAATGGCCTTTAAAGATCTGTTGAAAAATGCAATACATTTTTAGGCCAAAAAGGGCACTAAAGGTGAATAGGGTAAATTGTTTAACTAATAGGCATCACCATGAAATTTCACAAGTTGGTTGCTTATATTAAGAAATAATATATTTAAATATGCATATGAGTCATTTTCTAATTTAAAAAAAAATTGCACACATCTACACAACAGAGATCTGCACTAAAAAACAAACAATGTGAATTTTGGACATTTTCTTTCCATTAATCTGATAGAAGACATGTTAAGGAGGCAAAATAGCACAACATTAAAAAAAAATGTTTTGACCCTTTCTTATACTCCTCAAGTGGAGTACTTATGAAAAAGTACTTAGTTACATTCCACAATGATCATACCTGAAATATATCGCTGTGGCTGAGAGAAGGTTGGTATGTGAGGAGTATAGCGTGTGTGCCAGCTGCTGCTCAGGTCAGCACACTTACACACATACAGAATATGTATTTAGGGACCGGGGTCTTGATTCTCAAACTTGTGTGCCACTTTTCACACACACAAACACATTTAGTCAGCACCCAATGTGAAATCCACATGTTAGAGTGGGTACAGGCTACTCAGCGTTGCAACAGATATACATGAGCGCACAAACAATCTGACTCACAATGTGACACGCATGCACACACACAAGTGCTCTCAGGTTTACATTGTGGATGGTGCGGACATGATAACAAGGATGCCTTGTTCAGCTGCTTTCAGGGTGCAAGCAGAAAATACAGTACTGTGCTGGAGACACAAGATTCAGACCATGCAGATTAATCTCTATGTTCTGGTAGCAGTTCCAAGTGTCAA
>NW_024671309.1:0-307 GCF_008729295.1 Plectropomus leopardus | reverse complement strand
GGTATTAATTTCATAATAGTCTGACAGAAAGAACTTTGCCCAACTTCTGAGGTCTAATCAGTCGCGATGTAACAGCACATCAATCCGGATCCATAGATCAATTCAATGATCCGGGGTTATTGATGCAAAGTGAAAACATTAATACATACCCCTCTTTAACCCTCTGAGACTTGAGCAAATTGGCTTTTTTATGAAAAAGGCAAATGAGCAACTTGAGAAGAAATGACCCAAAAATGTAAAAAAAAATTTTTTAGAAATACAAGCAAATTATCTAAAAGGTAAGGAGGAAACAAAAAAAAGACAAAAA
>NW_024671308.1:0-228 GCF_008729295.1 Plectropomus leopardus | reverse complement strand
TTTTTTTTGTGTTGAACAGGAGCTGTGGGCCCCCCCAGCGCGTGGCAGCCAGATCCCTTGGTGGTGGTATTCATTTGCAGTGAAGTGCACTCTGGGTGTCCCTGATTTTTTTCATGTGGTGTTTTACATAAAGCCTTTTCCCTGCTGGCTGCCCTGGTAAGCCCAAGCCCTAGTTCCTAAGGTTGTATATAGTTCTTCTTTCTTTTTTTGAGTTAGCCCAGCAAGAGC
>NW_024671307.1:0-281 GCF_008729295.1 Plectropomus leopardus | reverse complement strand
TTTACAAAACAAGATACTTCAAAAACACCTAAAACGCCATGTGGCATCCAGTCATATTGAAATCATTTAGATAAGTTTGTGTTTGCAAAATGAGTTTGTTTTTTTTTTGCTTATTATACTCCAGACGCAGCTTGATGAGTCATATGAAGACTTGGTGAAATATATTAAGGCGCAGCATTCATGGTAAATTTAGGTGTGAAGACAGATGGCCTCCATGTGCCTCTTGGAGGAAGCCTTTGGCAGTCTGGAAGCACTTGTGCAAATTCCCTTAAAAAAATCCT
>NW_024671306.1:0-244 GCF_008729295.1 Plectropomus leopardus | reverse complement strand
TGCAAAAACGAAAAAGGAGGCATTAAGCAACTTATTACAAGGTACCTAGAAATTCGCCAAAAAAAATGGTGGAAAGTACAAAAAAATACCTGAAAATAAGCAAATAAACAAATAAAAATAAAATAAATGTGAAAGTAAAAAATAAATAAAAACAACACAAGACAAACAAATTACTAAGAAATTCTGGTAAGTCTGTAAAAATACTTTTCAAATGAAAAAATAAAAAACTTTAAATAAAAAAAAA
>NW_024671305.1:0-211 GCF_008729295.1 Plectropomus leopardus | reverse complement strand
AGTTCTTTGATATCAGTTTGGTGTGTCTGGGCCTTCGAAAGGTCATAATTCAGTTTACAGCTTGTTAAGCTCACCTATGGAGACATAAACTGCACCAAAGATTTAATTGTAATAATATAAATGTAGCCCTTCTTGTCTTTGCTTTGAGTACTGTACTGTACTGCACTATACTGTATTGTATAACACCTGTACATGAAGTAATTTTCAGTAT
>NW_024671304.1:0-319 GCF_008729295.1 Plectropomus leopardus | reverse complement strand
AGGCCTATGTATGTGAAATTCTTAAAAGTAAATTTGTAAGTCTTTAGGGAAAAACTAGTTTGAAATATTGCACATTTTATAGATTAATTGTTTAGTTATTCTTTTCATGTGTAATAATAACTTTTTATTTAAAAGCCTTTCTTGTCCATATGTAGTTTAATGTAGTGTAACGTTTACAGTTTTCTGTGTTTTAACAGAGTTCAGAGTCCAGTCTCCATCTTTAGAGTCTGTACTACAAGAGAGTAGTTGTTTATGCATTACTGAATTATTTACAATGTGATGCAGAAAAATGTTCAGATTTAAAGATGTTGAAAGTGTC
>NW_024671303.1:0-254 GCF_008729295.1 Plectropomus leopardus | reverse complement strand
TTTATTGTTTAGAAACCTTTTTGCCCTTATCTTGATAATTTGTGATTTAGAATAGTTTCTTTTGAGTTTCGGGTGGCTGACATTTTGGTTATGGTGTGTGTGAGAGTTGCCTTGATTTCATGTTTTTAATAGTGTTCTTTTCCTTTGACAGGTGCTGAGGGCCTAGAGTGGCAGCGGTTCCCCTGGTGGTGGTTCCTTTTTCACTTTTTGGTTTGCTGTGTCACGGGTGCGGTGTAGTTTTTGGATCCCTCCCC
>NW_024671302.1:0-234 GCF_008729295.1 Plectropomus leopardus | reverse complement strand
GTGTGAGAGGGGAAAAAAAGAAGGGATGACATGCAGCAACCTTTAGAATCGGACCCAAGGCTGCTGTGGCAAGGAATTAGCTATTATACATGGGGTGCCCATTTGTACCAGGTGAGCTACTGGGGGCCCCACAACCTGGTTTTATCTACAATTCTACAATTTCATTTAGCAGACGCTTTTATCCAAAGCGACGTACAACACAAGCAAGAATTTAGACTTAAGGAAAAAACCCTT
>NW_024671301.1:0-200 GCF_008729295.1 Plectropomus leopardus | reverse complement strand
AAAATGGGTTTATTTAATTTAGAATAATATCTAGTATCACTCAGTTGTCTACGTCCTTCCCATAAATACTGGTCAAGGTCCATCACCACCACCACACTCCCTTTGTCAGCTAACATGCAAAAGGTCGCTGGTTTGAGACCAGGTGGAAACAATAAGAGATTTTCATTATCATGTTTCAAACATCACACATTTCCTGACAC
>NW_024671300.1:0-226 GCF_008729295.1 Plectropomus leopardus | reverse complement strand
GGTCTCCAAAACTGAGGGAAAAGACAGGCGTTATGACCCGATGCAAGGGTAAGATTTAAAGGAAAAAGAGGAATGCACTGTGCTGAATCAAAATGTGTATCAGTCATAATATCTGTGCTGTGTTAACGCGACAGAACAGTATTGATTGTACTTCTTGTCTTTTCAGCTGCTGCAAGCGAGGAGAGTTGTCCTGACTGTCTGTTTGTTTTTTAAATAAATCTATACT
>NW_024671299.1:0-1646 GCF_008729295.1 Plectropomus leopardus | reverse complement strand
CACTTATCTTAATGCTGAGGCCTTTTACTGTGTAGACGTTGTCAAGTAGATGAAATGTATGATCTTGGCTGAGGGTTTAAATCAAGACATGTCTGCCATGCAAATACGTGTCCAATTCTTCAAAACTTGAATATAGGGAATTAAAAGAAATCTCCAATCTTGACTTAAAATGAGAAATGCATTTTTTCAAGCTCATTCCTTTACTCAGGTCCTCAAGATGTGGGTTATGAATTGCTCTGTGCAAACTGAACATGCTCTAAAATAATTTCAGATTGTGTTCAGGGGAAATTAAGGGTCATCTTTACTTTAAAGAAAATCTGAAATGAGGAGATTTAGGGTAAGAGAGTAAAGGAGTGGGAGAAGTAGGGATTTTAGGAGAGTTGGTAAGGGAGAAATGATGTTACTCCTGTTTCCTTCGTTCCTTTTTTCTCCTTCACTGTTGTTTTTCACTTAGCCATTTTAACTCGTTTTCAGCTATAAAGACTTGCTGCTTTAATGGCTCTAAATTGAAAATGAAGGGTCTATGATTAATGTGACCTCCTGTTATCTAAATCTTTCTGCTGGCTTATAAAGTGCATGATTCTTGTTCATGCTCATTAAACTAGCCTGCTTATTTGATTAAAGGTTCAGTGTGAAGGATTTAGGGAGATAAACTGGCAGAAATTGAATATAATATTCTTAAGCATATTTTCATTTGTGTATAATCACCTGAAATAAGAATCGTTGCATTTTGTTTCCTTAGAAGGAAACTTTTTTAACCACATATGGAGCAGGTCCTCATCCTTGTTGATAGTGCAGATGGACAAATCAAAACTCTATTACGCTATTTGCATTTTTTGTTGGCCATTATAGTTCTCCTACATGCATGACGGGCGGGAGACGTTTCAGTTAGTTGCAGTCTGAAATCTCACCACTAGATGTCACTAAATCTTTCACACTAGACACATTGTAAATACCTTTGTTACGCCTTTGTTTATTTCACAATTCTAATGTTCATGTAATCATTTTCTTTTAGAAAGACTTTGCTGCATATCCACAATATAGTGTACATCTTTAGAAATCTGAAGTTTAATTCAGATACTCATTTTACTGCAACATGCCCATGCATGTAGCAAGAATATTGTTAAAAATACAACTGAAACATTTAGTCATGATGGAAACGATTACTCTGTACTTAAGGATGGACCTTTTAGTATGGCTTTTGGAGAAATAGGTACAATATGTTGGCCCTCTGAGACCAGACTTTGTGAGATTGTATCTTGAAGAAACATTGTGAATTTTTTGTTGATTTTATTGGACTGTTTCAAGTATTTTATTCTATTTTATTTTGGCCTCTATTGCTACATCTTTAGGGAAAAAAAGAAAATAAATTATAGTCATTATATGAACAGATGTTAGCTTCAGTCAGAGATGAACTTTAAGAGGTCATAGGATGTTTTTGCTCACAGCGTTGCTGGAACACTGTAATGATCTAATTGTATTACTGCAATTGCTAAATATTTATTTCGGTGGTCATAATTATGTGCATTTGCCACAGACCTTTGGATTTTGTATAATTACAGGCAATAACAATGTCTGTTTGTTTAATAATGTTCAGTAAAAAAAGAAACATTTAGTCATGAACATTTCCAGTCTTACATTTACAT
>NW_024671298.1:0-205 GCF_008729295.1 Plectropomus leopardus | reverse complement strand
TTTTTTTTTTTTTTAATTCTATAAATTCTATAAATTATTATTATTCACTGCAAATACAAATTAATGTTTTGGTAGCCTACTAGAACAATACAATAATTACTTCTTTTGCAGCTAGATGTGTTGTGCTGAAATCAAAATGATTGAGGTGAGATGGACGAGGCAGCTGTGGCTCAGAGGTAGAGCGGGTCGTCCTCTAATTGGAAGG
>NW_024671297.1:0-203 GCF_008729295.1 Plectropomus leopardus | reverse complement strand
CTACCAAAATTATGACCGAGTTAACAAGTTGTTTTCTGACATGAGGGGGTATTCTTGATTTTTCCCAGTGAGAAAGAGATTTTCTGATTATGCCGACATCACGTGAACGCAGCATTCACTGCAGGCCATTCGGGTCTCATAGTGGGAGCGAGGCAATGCCGTGCTGACAAAAATATATATGTTATCGGGGCTTTTCGTCATGA
>NW_024671296.1:0-234 GCF_008729295.1 Plectropomus leopardus | reverse complement strand
CTTCGGGTTTCAACATTTAAGGAGCTCTTAATATTTAAATAAAGATTGTGAGTTTAAAGTCGCTGTCTTTGTCTCGTCCTCCGTCTCTCTGTAAGGAAGGAAGGTGATGAGGAAGTTGAGTCTGAAGCCTCCAGAGAGGACGGCGGCTCTGCAGGCCGTCTGGGACGAGCAGAGCTCAGCAGATTTGGGACCCTGCGGTAAAAAAGCCTCCGAATATAAAAAACGTCTTCAGTC
>NW_024671295.1:0-377 GCF_008729295.1 Plectropomus leopardus | reverse complement strand
AGTTCCATTATATTCAAGAGAAGGCAGACATCTCTATAGCAGGTATCTCAAACACTTTACTCACCAAAACAGTCTAGATTAATAAAAAGCACTACAGGTAAAAGGAAAAATATGTTTTTGTTTTGTTTGTTTTTTGAGTGGTGAACTTTCCCTTTAAATGGCAGTCTTACTCCTCTAACTGAGTTATAAAGCCACACTTACCTGTTTTTCACAAACTCACCAGGTCAGAAATGACCTCAGTCTTAAGTCCTAATTAATCATTCAAAGCAGCACCCCACTCTCCGTGAAGGTTGTTTTCATTTCATTTCAATTTTTTTGCAGTTTCAGGGGAAGAGTTTGAAGATTTTCAATCAATGCATCGGTGAGTGCCCCCCCCC
>NW_024671294.1:0-258 GCF_008729295.1 Plectropomus leopardus | reverse complement strand
AAGTTGTCACCACATTGCCTCTGTCTCACCTCAGATGTTTTCAGAAACATATTTTAGTACACTTTTTAGCTGTTAACCCTCTATGGTACGCACTATGATCCCAGTTGGTAAAAAAATGTTTGGGGTGTTTTTTTGTCTTAAAATAGACCAAGTAAACATAATTAAGAGACATTTTCAAAAAATATTATTTTTTTAGTAGTTTTTAGGGTTCGTTGCCATATGGCAACGAACCCTAAAAACTACTAAAAAAATAATATT
>NW_024671293.1:0-224 GCF_008729295.1 Plectropomus leopardus | reverse complement strand
GCACACACACACACACACACACCTGCGCCAGCAGTGAGTTCCATTAATCTTCTCCCAGGCCCTGTCCTCTGCGGGCTGACCCAGGTGAGGGAGGGGGAGGCTGGGGTCAGAGGCTACAGGGGTGCCCCTGTTTGGATGGGGGCCTCATGAACATTAGCCCCTGGCCAGTGGAGTGGGGGGCGGTGGAGGGACCACCCTATACTGACTGCGAGAGGTCAGAGATT
>NW_024671292.1:0-233 GCF_008729295.1 Plectropomus leopardus | reverse complement strand
GGAGGAGTGGACCTGCATGACCAGTTTGTCAGCTGCAACAGAGTCAACATTTTTTACGACTGCGGTGTCAAACGTAAAGTCAAACTCGACGAACGTGAGCTTCTTGGATCATCTGTGTGAGCGAGCCAGTGAGTCGGAGTCCGTGCTCGGGTACACTCGGCCGCGTTCGGCAAATAATTGCTTTCGAAAAATTATTAGGAGAAAACAGCCCAAATTTCCTTGCAGTTCCCGTG
>NW_024671291.1:0-233 GCF_008729295.1 Plectropomus leopardus | reverse complement strand
CTTGTTTGCCTTATTTATTGAACCCCTGGCTCAAGCTATTAGAGAGGACTCTGAGATAAAGGGGATCTCGATCAGAGGAGAAGAACATAAGACTTGTATGTTCGCAGATGATGTTCTGCTTTTTATTACAAGCCCCGACTCAAGTATTCCTAAATTGATGTCCCTGTTAAAAGTCTTCAATTCATTCTCTGGATATAAGCTAAATATTCAAAAAACTCAAACCCTCACATTTA
>NW_024671290.1:0-205 GCF_008729295.1 Plectropomus leopardus | reverse complement strand
CCACACTCCATTTCCTTTTGTAAGAAAACTAAAAAAGGAGTTTTAAATTAAAATTATGTAACATCAAACTTTGACTTGACTTTGTTCAATTTCCAAAATACTTACCTGACCAGTTTTCACAAGTAGTGAATGTCAATCAAGTTTACAATATACTTGTGTTCTCAGTCTGTACTTAAAGAAATGCAACTTGTTTGTTGGTGCACAT
>NW_024671289.1:0-275 GCF_008729295.1 Plectropomus leopardus | reverse complement strand
CTAAGTGATGTCCTGCTATGGACGGAGCTGTCCACAGCAGCACATTTGCTCCTCTTCTCCTTCCACAACAGCTGATGGAGGCAGCAGTAGAGCAGCAGCTCTGCCGTTCAGTGGAGTAAAACTATTGTTTTTCTCAAGTCTGGTGTTTTTGATATAACGGCTTCAAATCCCCATCGGAGAGGGCTGTTTTACAGCAAGGTAAAGCGGTGAAAATACTCTAAATATAGCGTACGCTACACTTAAACTGATAGTGATGTTTTTAGGTGGCTTAAAAC
>NW_024671288.1:0-1098 GCF_008729295.1 Plectropomus leopardus | reverse complement strand
ACACAGTGGCGCTAGGAATCCAATATTTTTGTCGTAGTCTGGATAACATATGGTTGCGACCACCATAATCCAGCTCTTCATGAACATCTTGAAGAATTAGATCAGATGCTTCATCTCTTCTGGCATTGCTGCTCTGGTCAGTCGCCCACCAACTCTTAAGACATTATTCTCAAGAGTGGGGTTGAGTTTATGAATGTGGCTTGCTCTGTTGATGTTCATTCCTATTTCTCAGGCTCGAGATTTCATCTGCAAATCTCTTCTTCTGACAAATACAGATCATCTCCATTTCTGCATCAGCCAGCTCTTTAACTCTGAGACGAAGACAACAGTTCTGTTTAATCTAGAGATCTACTATTCCCCCTTGTGATGGATCTCTCTGATGGGTGTTGTTCCTCTTTTTGCTGCGATGCAGAAGTAGTCTTTTAAGTCTGAGCATCCATGCCATTGCCCTCTTAAAACGAATCCAGGATGAGAAATGATGGATTAAGTGGGTTACTGGATCCACATCCTCAGACGTTGCCAGAGCAGCATTCACAGTTATGTTCCTGACTTCAGAGCCTTTAGCTGAAATTTCTTCTAAGCCATCAGGATTTTGAGGCCATTCTTCCAGAGGATGAAGACGAAATTGAGGCCCAAATACCCATTTTACTGTCTTCAGAAAGATTTTGACTTTCAAGCCTCGAGAAGCCATGTCTGCTGGATTGTCAACAGTGTTCACATACCTCCACTAGGGATGTCAACATCTACACGTGTAAACGGGTACACAGATAACAAATCATAACCGTTCAGAAAAATCAATAACTGTTTACACGTCATTTTTTCCTCTCCTCCTCCTCGTTCATTTCTCATCAATAGTATTTTTAGGGGTGATAATGTTGCCTGAAAGCTTAAGATAATAACATTAACTAACTATACACTTAAATGTTCCCACTAATGCAGTTATCCGCATACATAATAGATGCACAGGTGGCAATGTTACGTTGATATTAAAAAAAAAACGCAGCCACAGCCAGTGTCGCGTCACTTCAAGTTGACTCCGGGCCGCATGGATAACAAGCAACAAGCGATGAACAAGCGGAGCTTAAAAAAATATATTGT
>NW_024671287.1:0-3056 GCF_008729295.1 Plectropomus leopardus | reverse complement strand
GCAGGAAGCCGTTGAGCGAGCAGAAGATGGCGGCGAGGAGGACGATGAGCAGCGGGACGGGTCGTCCTCTGGTCAGGAAGGCGTAGATGATACTCCTGCAGAACAGACACGTGCTGACTGAGTTTCGGATTTTAGGACTCATTCCTGGGGCACTCTATGCAGAACTCTGTCATTTTCTCACAACACTTTGCTCATTTCTTGCTAAGTTTTGTGGCAGATCTTGTAGAGTTGCTCACAACATGTTTTCCATTATTCTGAAAGAAATCAAACCAATTTGCTCAGGTTTCACAGAATTAAAATGAAATATACTGTCGTACCGTCCGAAATGATCTAAGACTTTAACAGAGCAGCACATCAGACATCGGACATGTAAAGTAATATAGAATTTATAGTTAGGGCTGGCTCAGGCTTTCCTCTTTATAGTTAGGGCTGGCTCAGACTTTCCTCTTTATAGTTAGAGCTGGCTCAGGCTTTCCTCTTTATAGTTAGGGCTGGCTCAGTCTTTCCTCTTTATAGTTAGAGCTGGCTCAGGCTTTCCTCTTTATAGTTAGAGCTGGCTCAGGCTTTCCTCTTTATAGTTAGGGCTGGCTCAGGCTTTCCTCTTTATAGTTAGGGCTGGCTCAGGCTTTCCTCTTTATAGTTAGAGCTGGCTCAGGCTTTCCTCTTTATAGTTAGGGCTGGCTCAGGCTTTCCTCTTTATAGTTAGGGCTGGCTCAGGCTTTCCTCTTTATAGTTAGGGCTGGCTCAGGCTTTCCTCTTTATAGTTAGGGCTGGCTCAGTCTTTCCTCTTTATAGTTAGGGCTGGCTCAGGCTTTCCTCTTCCACAGTGAGGAAAGTTAAAATTTGAGAGGCACAATCAAATCTAACTTCAGAACTCACTGATTATCTTACTGAGTAACAGCTGGAACTTTTTAACTATACAAACCACAAAGTGTCACAATCCGCTCTCCCTCACCTGACGCTGAAGCTGTGGGCGGCTGGGAGAATAAAGGCCGCTTGCTTACAAGCAGGGGAGGTGCAAGATTCATTAATCTGTCCCCAAAAATGACGTGTGGGGCTAATGATTCACTAACTAATGGTTTGGGAGGAACACTGGTGTTCCCTTAACAGCAGTTTTCATGCACTGTGTTCAGTGTTTCACAAATATTTAACCCTTTGAAACCCAAACAAATGGATTTTTTTTTTTAAACACGTCTAAAAAGGCAACAAGCAACTTGGCAAGAAATGTTCCACAAAAGACAGAAGGAGTGAAAATCATTAGAAGATTATTGTTGTTTTTGGAAAATTTTCCAACAATAATAATAATCTTTTAAATTATCATCTATCTTTATATTTAGGCCTCTGTTTGATTAGGTTTATCTTTTTTACTTTTTTATCTTTTATTTTATATGTAAAAGGCTGTAAGGAGTTAAAAACGACGCATGCACGTAAATGCAGCAGGAAGATTCATCCAGAAATGTTTCTCACTGACTTTTACTTCAAATACTTTAATTCACATTTAGCTTTTACTTCAGTGAGGTTTTGAATGCATTTTTCAGTGTGTGTGTGTGTGTGTGTGTGTGTGTGTGTGTGTGTGTGTGTTCGGACTTGTGCTGTGAGGTGACCTGACTTGTGGAAGTAGTGCAGCATGAAGGCATATAGCAGCAGCCGCCTCCAGATCATGTCCCCAGTTCTGTCCCCAGTTTTGTCCCTGGTGCTGTCTCCGGTTCTTCCCGGCTCCTCTTCAGTCAGCAGCAGCAGGAGCAGCGGCAGCAGGAAGGCCGGGACCTCCTGGAGGAACCAGGCCAGTCTGGCAGGACAGAAGTAACCCGTCTTAAAGGAGTAGCGGCCGTACTTTGTTTCCTTGAAAATCTGGTTCAGCAGCATGATTACACCCAAGATGATCAGAAACCAGGTGAGGGAGGACACAACAGAGTCCTGACACTCCATCGTCCCGCTGAGACTCTGGACTGAAGACTGAGGGAGGACAGGAGGGTTAAATATACAGAGGGAGGGAAAGAGAACAGTCAGCTGGTCCTGAGGCTCACCTCCTCAACAAGGACGGCCCTCAGTCAAACACAACCAGTTTATAGAAAAGTGTAACGAAAACTACATCAACCACTGGACTCCTAAAACAAAAATTAAAAACAAACTTCAGTGCCGACACAGAGGACCTGCTGCCAAGAGGCAGCATGTCAGTGCACGTCAGCGCATGTCCGTGCACGTCAGCGCATGTCAGTGCACGTCAGCGCAGGTCAGCGCCATGTTAGTGCATGTCAACGCAGGTAAGGGCATGTCAGCAGCAGGTCAGCGCAGGTCAGCACCATGTTAGTGCATGTCAACGCAGGTAAGGGCATGTCAGCAGCAGGTCAGCGCAGGTCAGCACCATGTTAGTGCATGTCAACGCAGGTAAGGGCATGTCAGCAGCAGGTCAGCGCAGGTCAGCACCATGTCAGTGCAGGTAAGCGCATGTCAGTGCACGTCAGCGCACGTCAGCGCACGTCAGCGCACGTCAGTGCAGGTAAGCAAATGTCAGTGCACGTCAGCGCAGGTAAGCGCACGTCAGTGCAGGTCACAGAGACAATACAACAACAGGTAACAGCTGGAGCTCAGCTCACAGCTCACACTGCCCTCAGCAGAACTGCGATTGGAGTCATTTAAAAGTACTTTTATTTCATTGATGGATTTCACTTATTTTATGTTTGTTATTGTCCTTTAATGTATTTGGGGTGAGTGTTTCTTTTCTCTGTACATGTAGCTCACAAACAAATTCAAATCGACTACGTCTGTAGTTGTTGTTTTCTTTGTTATTGGGTAAACATGAAATATTGTGATAATTAAAAAACCTTTCAGGAAGTGTTTGGATGCAGACATTTTAATTATTTTATATTTCATTGTAGAGTTATTTAACTGCATATATAGTGGATTGATTTTATACATTATAAAGTGATTTAGACCAATTATCACTATTTTAAGCTCAGATTTGGTTATGTTTCCTTCTAATGGAAGAGTACTTCCCACATGATGTGTTCATGGGCTGTCAGAAATCTGAACATCCAACAATAATTTTTATTTTT
>NW_024671286.1:0-261 GCF_008729295.1 Plectropomus leopardus | reverse complement strand
ACAAAGAACACATGAAGAGCTGTAGCCAGGATTTTAGAAATACTGACATGAGTCGAAATGTTCTCAGCAGAGCTCAGTCCAACTAAGTTATTTATGATCAGCACCAACTAAACTCCCTACACTTTTCTAAGCATTAAAAAAAAAAACCCACACAATTTCACATTTTAGTTTTATTTATTTAGTTACTTTTTCTGTATCAATTGATTTCAATATTCAATTAATTTTTCTTCTAATTTTATCTCCCCAAATTATGGTCAAAAT
>NW_024671285.1:0-229 GCF_008729295.1 Plectropomus leopardus | reverse complement strand
GAAAGAAAATCTGACAGAAACTACACGCTGCTGTGATTGGTTGACTCCGCGAGCACCAACCAAAAGACTTCCGCGTTTTAGGACTATTACTTCATCACTACATTTTTAATTGTCCGCTACCACGTTTGGGAGTGGTTGCCTCGTTTGACTACTTAAATACGGCGTGTTGATACACAATTAAAGCGAATATATATATAATTTTCTCTTTTTTTTTTTTTTTCCTCAGGAA
>NW_024671284.1:0-207 GCF_008729295.1 Plectropomus leopardus | reverse complement strand
TGTGTGTGTGTGTGTTTGTGTGTGTGAGTATGTGCGCGTGTGATTTTATAATTTCATTACATAATTTTCAGTTCATATTTTTGTACTAATTTCTTGTTTTTTTATTCTAATATTTCAAGCACTTTTTCAAGTCTTGTTTACCTTGTTTTGTTTTTGTTTCAGAAATTAGCAGGAAATTAGTACAAAGTAGTGCATTAGTACATTAAT
>NW_024671283.1:0-238 GCF_008729295.1 Plectropomus leopardus | reverse complement strand
GAAATACCGGTGTCGGGATGGACCTGCTTCAGCACCTTGTACACGTAGATGGCGTAGCTCTCCTTCCTGGTTCTCCTCTTCCTCTTACCGGTCTTGCTGACGCTCTTAGAGACCGCTTTCTTAGAGCCCTTTTTGGGCGCTTTGACGGTTGTCTCAGGCATATTGCGCTATGGACGTTTACCCCAAATCGGATGGATTCTATATGTTAGGGCGGTCATTATATATCCACCTGATGCTA
>NW_024671282.1:0-203 GCF_008729295.1 Plectropomus leopardus | reverse complement strand
GCGTGGCAGGCGAGAATTCTACCACTGAACCACCAATGAAGAAATATCATTTATATGAGCGGGAACAAAGGCTGAAAAACACTTGCTCCAAACACGCAGCAGAAAGACTGGATACACGGGATGGTTAGCGGAAGAAAACCACTGGAGGAAGGAACGGAGAGAAACACTACGGAACGAGGAAGAATGATCTGGCAGAGAAGTGA
>NW_024671281.1:0-205 GCF_008729295.1 Plectropomus leopardus | reverse complement strand
CCGACCCGCTGATCACTAATAGGCCTATATTTTTGATGTAGGAAGATGGACTTCAAAATCAATATCTGAGTTTCGGAGTGGCGGTGCGTCGGAGCAGCAGGGTGTCGGAATGGGGGGGGGTTCGGAATAGACGGGCGTCCCCGCCCTCTAGTGGCCAGGATGCTGGCGTCCAAGATGAATTAATACATCAAAAGCATCATTTATA
>NW_024671280.1:0-229 GCF_008729295.1 Plectropomus leopardus | reverse complement strand
GCCTCCCAGAGTAGCTCTTCGTCTGGCTCCTCCCCTGGTTCCTCACCCAGCTACTCTGGTGCATCCAGTCCACTGGGAAACCACGTAAGAAGGGCAAGGACTCCACTGAGTCTGCACATCATTTATTTGGCATATTACGTATCTATCTGTGATGTGATGACTTTTCCAGAAAATGATTATGGTAGAACAACCCATGTTGTGTAAACAAAATACGGAGCAGTGGTCTGAC
>NW_024671279.1:0-200 GCF_008729295.1 Plectropomus leopardus | reverse complement strand
GGGACCTTAAAAAACGTCCCCTGTTGGTGAATGTGTAACAACATGGAGGTTCCCTGTTATATGGATTCACAAATGCACGCACACACACAAGGGAAAAAGAAAACTCAACCTGAAAAAATGCTTAAAAATATCAATCTGTAGACTTGATTTTAAAAATACGGTTATGATAATTATAGCACAAAAAACAAGACACACACACA
>NW_024671278.1:0-240 GCF_008729295.1 Plectropomus leopardus | reverse complement strand
AATTAAAAAGAAATAATTGTATGTAATTGTATGACCCCTCCTGCTGAAGCACGACTTCCCTATGATAGAGAATTACTTCTCAACATCGGGAAAAGTTGTGAGGATTTTGGACTGAATGCAGCAAACCATGAGAGGATCTCCATCAACAGCATACGCCAAGTGGCCAGTCAGACCAGAGGGGAGAAACCACACTGAAAGACGAAAGAGGGAGGAGAGCCGGCATCAGGGCGAGGCTGACCC
>NW_024671277.1:0-203 GCF_008729295.1 Plectropomus leopardus | reverse complement strand
TGATAATGGTGATGGTGATGGTCATGATGATGATGGTGATAATGATGACGATGATGATGACAGTGATGATGGTGATGATGATGGTTACGGTGATGATGATGGTTACGGTGATGGTGATGATGATGGTCATGATGATGACGATGATGATGACAGTGATGATGGTGATGATGATGGTCATGATGATGATGGTGATAATGATGACG
>NW_024671276.1:0-1088 GCF_008729295.1 Plectropomus leopardus | reverse complement strand
CGGACGGTGGCTGATTTTGCCATTGAATTCAGGACGAAGGCTCGACAGAGTGACTGGAACTTGGCAGCCCAATGTGACGCCTTCCTCAATGGCCTAGCTCCATATATCAAAAATGAACTGGTCTCATTCGATCTCCCTTCCTCTCTAGACAGTTTAATCGAACTCACCACATGATTAGACCGACGCATCCAGGCGAGGAGAAGAGAGCAGATCCGGGAGGGAGGTGCTCGTCTGGGCCAGAGCGTCCTGCATGGTTCTCCTGCACTCGTCAGTCCTCCTTCAGATCCAGTTATGGGAGGAGCGGAACCCATGCAGGTGGGACACACTCGGCTAACCACAGAAGAACGGGAGAGACGACGACGGGGAAACTTGTGTCTCTACTGTGGACAGGCCGGCCACTTTGTTTCCCGATGTCCAGTAAAAGGGCGGACTCAACAGTAGAGGGGGGCATACTGCTGAGCCGATTTCAGAACTCTGTTCCTAGCCCTCGCCCTCTATTCCATGTCCAGCTCCAGCTCAAGGAAGGTTCACACACTCTCGCCACGTTCATCGACTCTGGGGCCGATGTCAACCTGATGGACAAGGAGCTTGCTCGTCAGCTGGGAATGAAGCAGGTCCCCCTTCCTCGTCCTCTGCCGGCCAGCGCCTTAGACGGTCATCTCCTGGGAACGGTGACTCATCAGACGGCTCCCGTCCCCATATTACTGGCAGGGAGTCATCGTGAGACCATCCAGTTTCACATTCTGGACTCTCCACGATTACCATTGATCCTCGGGTACCCTTGGCTTCGCCGTCACAACCCGCATATAGACTGGTCCACGGGTTCGATTCTGTCTTGGGCTCCCTCCTGTCAACAGGTCTGTCTTCAACGACCAGCTACCCCCACGCCATCCACCACTCCCGGCCCCGTTCCAGACCTGTCCATGGTGCCTGCCGAATATGTCGATTACAGCGAGGTGTTCAACAAAGCCAGGGCCACCTCTCTGCTTCCGCACCGAGCTTATGACTGCGCCATCGACCTCTTGCCTGGCTCGGTTCCTCCCAAAGGCCGTCTCTACTCCCTGTCTGCACCAGAAAGAGAGGCCATG
>NW_024671275.1:0-271 GCF_008729295.1 Plectropomus leopardus | reverse complement strand
ACGGCAGAATGGGAGAGGGGCACGCCAGCCTGCTTGTCGTTTCCTGCCTTCGCTGAGGAATTACGCAAGGTTTTTGGTCCGATTCCTGTGGGTCCAGACGCCACTGGGGGGCTCCTGAATCAACGCCAGGGTAATCGATCCGTCGCTGACTTCGCCATTGAGTTCCGCACGACAGCTCGCCTGAGTGATTGGAACCCAGCGGCCCAGTGTGACGCTTACCTGAGCGGTCTCGCCCCATACATCAAAGATGAATTGGTTTCGTTTGATCTTC
>NW_024671274.1:0-230 GCF_008729295.1 Plectropomus leopardus | reverse complement strand
ACATGCAATTTTATGCTGTTTTTGATTGTTTCTGCAAAATATTTTGCCATGGCATGTCTTGGCGCGCTATTTAAGGTGGATTCCAAGTGTTTTTAAGACATTTTAAATTTTGACATTTTTCACCAAAGAGGCAATACTATAGTATGACTTTTTTGCCGTTTTTTCAACATGCAATTTTATGCTGTTTCTGATTGTTTATGCAAAATATTTTGCCTTGGCATGTCTCAGCA
>NW_024671273.1:0-251 GCF_008729295.1 Plectropomus leopardus | reverse complement strand
TGTGATGCTGCACACATCATTTCCAATGTGGAGGCCAAGTGGCCTGGATCTGTTCATGACTCAAGGATTTATCGTGAGTCTAACCTGAGCAACAGACTGCAACGTGGTAAGCAGCCTAAAGATTTTCAAAATATAATTCACTAGTCTCCCTCCTTAAATATACTCTAATGCAGGCATGTCAAACTGGTCCACAGGGGGGGCGGCGTGGCTGCAGGTTTTTGTGCCAACCAACCAAGAGCACACAGTTTGAC
>NW_024671271.1:0-252 GCF_008729295.1 Plectropomus leopardus | reverse complement strand
TTATAATAGAACCATGTACCAAACCCAGACAGAGAGTTTTAAAGGACTGCGGGAAATGCAGGCGTTTGAGGTGTTGTGTTGTGGCAAGGAAGTAGAGGGAGATTTGTGCGAATTGAGCTGAGTTGTTGGTAGATTGATGGATAGAAAGATAGATAGATTGACAGATACATACATATAATATAATAATAGATTATATATGGACGGACGGACGGACAGACGTGCAATAGATGTCGTAAATAACAAATGAAATAC
>NW_024671270.1:0-215 GCF_008729295.1 Plectropomus leopardus | reverse complement strand
CGGGTTCTCTTTGGTACGCTCAGGTACGCTCAGGTACGCTCAGGTACGCTCGGGTTTACTCAGCTGCTCTGTAGGTGGTAGATTCAAGTATTTTATTGTAAAAAGAGATTTTTCAGCTTCATGTGCTGAGCAGCTCTGAGGAATGAACAGGCCCCGCCCCCAACGCCGTATCCAGACTGTATATAATCCATCCACGGAGAACACACCTGACGGCT
>NW_024671269.1:0-263 GCF_008729295.1 Plectropomus leopardus | reverse complement strand
GTTGTTTAATAAGCTGGATATCCAGGGAGAGCAGGATGTAAAACAAATGCTACACATTTTGTTTAAAAGCTATTTTCATTTAAAATAAATATATTATGCTGTATATAACCTAAGCTGAAGGTTTTTTTCTCATCCTCCGAAAAGCATTGCATTTCATGTCTCCATCTGCCGGTGGGACATCATCAGTCAGCAGCATATAACGTTAATTTCACAAAAATGACTCTAGTATAAAATGGACATTTGTCTTCGGCCCACTAAACAGA
>NW_024671268.1:0-246 GCF_008729295.1 Plectropomus leopardus | reverse complement strand
TTTAGAGAGACGTGCAGCTGATTTTATAGCGTCCAGACTCTCCTCCCTGTTTGGGCACAAGATTAACGTCAGTGTTTGGCAGGATGCATCTGTTACTTTCACTATTCAGACAGTAAACCCCGCCCTCCGCACCCCCAATTTCATCAAATCAGCAGAATGACACTCCAAAGTTTAATCATAAAACACAAACAGCTACTTCAGAGTCGTGATAATTATACTCCGAGGTTAATCTTCAAACCTTTTTTT
>NW_024671267.1:0-294 GCF_008729295.1 Plectropomus leopardus | reverse complement strand
ACACGGCTAATTATTGTGCAGAATGACATCACAAGACCTCTTTCATCATGGCAAAGGTGTGACACAACCTACTCTGCCTCTGATTGGACAGCACTCTTTACCTTCATTGGTTGGTTAGATTTAGGAATGAAAAGTGAGGGTGGTTAGCTTTGGGGTAGAATATCAGGTTAAGCCAACTGGAAGTATAGTAGGGTAGATCATACCGTCTCCGTAGTAGGAAGATCCACTCAGTAATTAAACAAGCACTTCTTTCTAGGGAAAGTTTGTCATATTTTTGGAGAATTGACCATTTAA
>NW_024671266.1:0-266 GCF_008729295.1 Plectropomus leopardus | reverse complement strand
GCAAAAACTTTTGGATTTGTTGGGAAATCAGTAAAAATATAATGAAGCTTAAATAATGCAGATAAACGTTACGAAGAAGACAGACGCTCAGAAACAAGAAATAAAGAAATAAAAACAAAAATCCAGGAAACTGAAGATGAGAGCAAAAACTGAAAAAACTGAAAATGACCATCACAGAAACTCAGCCACAGGTTCGAACCCCCACATGACTGACGACATGAAGAGTTTTAAGGATGTGTGTGTGTGTGTGTGTGTGTGTGTGTGTG
>NW_024671265.1:0-1469 GCF_008729295.1 Plectropomus leopardus | reverse complement strand
TAAGGTGCAACATGAACTTTCTATTCTTAATGACCTGTGGGAGGTAGTGTTATCACTTTGATGACAGATTGTGATTCATAAAAAAATTTTATGTTACTGCTGCTGCTTTTACATGTAACACTGTTAAGCCACATGCATGTTTTCTGGTAGGCCTATAGCTACTTTTACATTTTTAATATTTGTTTTTATTAGAACTAGTCTTTTGAACTTTCAGTGTGTTTGGTAATATCTAACTAGGACACACAACTTAGAAAAAAGACAATGCATGTTATGAGATATACAGATGTATTTTTAACATCTAGTTTGAAACTCTTAAAGAAGGACTATCATTTATGGAAATTTAAAATCATGTTGTGTTGGTAATCAAGAGCAGCTGGAAAACCCAAAAACCAGTGGACTAGAAGACTAAAATAAATAAAGAAAGAATAAAAATTTTTAAATGAATGTATGAATTTGCATTTATATGCATCTATCACAAGTTGTGGACATTGGAATGTTTAGCTTGTTGTTCTGTAAAGAAAAAAATCTTTGTGCATAATTTTTAGTGGTTTCGAATTCAATCATTTCTGTTTTAGGAAATGAATAGATGTGGATGGGTGCATGTGCAACAACTGTACAAGACGGAGAGAGAAAGGAGTGGCATAAATGTACAAACACAAAACAGATGTACAAGTTCAAACTAAAAATATCTGTTTGCATTATGAAAAATAAGTGCACTATGAATGATAAAATAAGCAATGATTGGGAGGGAAAGAGTCTATTCATCTCAAGGGATTTTTGTATGTACCACATAGTGAAAAAAAATACATTGCAAACTGTGTGTATACAGAGAATTAATACTTGCTAAAATGAAATACACACTCACACACACTAACACACACACACATACACACACACACACACACATAAAATAGAATAAAGTACAAAAAAGTATATTGTGGTCATGTGGAATAAAAAGAAGAGCAAACTATTAAAGATAGCAAATGCATTAATTAATGTACAGGGAGGGCACAATGCAACAACAAAAAAAAAAACAAAACAAAAATGCAGGACATGTGACAAATACTCAAATTACAAACATGGAAATATAAAATATCAGTGGCATAAAATGAACTGTTTTGCAAAGGGGCTTGTTTGGGAGACACATGAATAACAGCAGTTTGCCCTCAAGGCAATAGTTAATGATTATGCAGCTGAAACAGAAAGGAAATCGGAGAAAACTAAGATAATAATATGCTGCAAAGAGATTCTTGGATGTTGTGGGAGGTTCTAGAAAGATGCAAGGCAGCTTTTGAGGGAGGTAAATAAGAGGAAAAGGACATCTGTGATAGAATGGAAAAAGCTTCATATTAACATTAGTAGGTATCATTTGTCTATTTGTCTTAACCCTCTATGGTACGCACTATGATCCCAGTTGGTAAAAAAATGTTTGGGGTGTTTTTTTGTCTTAAAATAGACCAAGTAAACAT
>NW_024671264.1:0-230 GCF_008729295.1 Plectropomus leopardus | reverse complement strand
AGAAGTTAGTAAAAGTTGATAAGAATATGACCTATTATTTATTAGAAAGGGGGAAAGTTATTAGGAAATTTAAAGGAAAAATTAGCGGAAATATTGAGCTGCAAAGCTGGTCAGCTTAACCATCTTAAACTGTTTTTAAGATTTTATTGGAAAAATATTCATTTATTTATTTTTTAATTATTAATTCAACCATCACCTGCCACACACACACACACACACACACACACACA
>NW_024671263.1:0-290 GCF_008729295.1 Plectropomus leopardus | reverse complement strand
GGGCTGCAAGAGAGACCTCATGCACTTGACACTTTGACAGTGGGACAGCCCCGAGCTGTCACGGATTTTGCAGTTGCACGCCTCAAAGTCAGTGAGTTTGTGAGTGTGTGTCATTGACATTGAGCCACAGTACCTATATTAACGACCGCAGCTCCCTGAGTTTGCAGCATGCTGCGCAGAGCTGCCCTGCAGGTCAGCATGGTGCCCAGCAGGTTGGTGTGAAGCAGAGCCACCATGTCCTCCGGCTTGGTCCTCAGTAACAGAGCATCCCTGAAAAAAAAAAAAAAAAA
>NW_024671262.1:0-262 GCF_008729295.1 Plectropomus leopardus | reverse complement strand
GAGGCCAATACTCACAATTTTATTTCTGTCACACTTTGAATTTAATTTTCCTTTTATTGGCAGAAATTGGTTTCCACACTGCTCTTTCCTGTCAGTGCAAAATATTGGAGAGACAGCAAGCTCAATTTGACTGCTAGCGGCACCTAGCTGCGGCATCTGGGGGTGCCACACGAGGTGCCACAGTTAGGTGCCGCTGCCGCAAATTGAGCCAGCCTCTGCTGAAATATTCAGAGTGGAGTAACAACAGAAGGTGGACCACTTC
>NW_024671261.1:0-250 GCF_008729295.1 Plectropomus leopardus | reverse complement strand
GGGTTCATCAGAACAAAGGGAACACAGACCCACTGCAGACACAAATAACAAATGGTAATGATAAACACACACAACAATTAAAGGCATATTGTAGAGTTTTTTATGCATATGCAGCAGTTTTTTTCCAAAAACAAAAAGCCTGACACCACAGAAAATTCAAAGCATAGCAAACTCACCAAGCTGACAAATATGAGCACAAGCTATATTACATCTGTGTAGGCGACAGAGTAGAGACCTCCCAGCAGTGTGT
>NW_024671260.1:0-279 GCF_008729295.1 Plectropomus leopardus | reverse complement strand
TTTCTGTTACAGAACTGACAACACCAATATAATAAAGTTCATTTGGGTCTAAGGGATAACAAACATTCTGTTGGTCCCCAAAATTAGGCTCTCGATGAGCAGAAGGAGCAGCTCCAGACTTTATACTCCATGACATTACAAGTCTGAGACTTCTTTCTCTAGTGTCTAGATCAGAGATATCACACATACTGGCTGATCCCTTGGCCATGGAAAACACATACTGGAATTCCTACTTTAGATGTTCACCTTTACAATGAAGGGTTTCCCAGAAAGGACCAA
>NW_024671259.1:0-235 GCF_008729295.1 Plectropomus leopardus | reverse complement strand
AGATACATACTAACATTCTATTACTTTTACCTTGCACAGTTACATCATAACATTCTATTACTTTTACATTCTACAATTACATTCCAACACTCTAAAACTGTAATATTCTACAGTCACATGAACAGTCTAGAACTATAACATTCTACAGTTACATCAACATTCTACACCTGTAACATTGTAGTTACATTATAACATTCTAGAACTTTAACATTCTACACTTAAATGATAACATTCT
>NW_024671258.1:0-229 GCF_008729295.1 Plectropomus leopardus | reverse complement strand
TTTTTTTGTCTTCTGAGGCTGACAAACCAGAGTTCCCACAAAATACAGTATTTTTAAGTGTGATTTTTTTCCAAACTTTTTTGCACTCCTGTCATTTAAAAAGACTCCGATTTCAGTGATCTCCTCACATAGTATCTTACATGCACGCACACGCACGCACGCACGCACGCACGCACGCACGCACGCACGCACGCACGCACGCACACACACACACACACACACACACAAC
>NW_024671257.1:0-206 GCF_008729295.1 Plectropomus leopardus | reverse complement strand
AGGCCACAGAATGTAATGTATCAAATATGATACAAATAGCATGATAGGGTTAATAAAGACACCAGTCTCCTGAGACGTGATTTGTTATTAGTCTTTGCATTAAAATTCAAGGCTTGGCTTTAGGTGATTTCATAAGTTTTAAGCTCTATACTGTATTATAATAAAGGGCTACCCAGAAGGCAGGAGAGAAATCAGTATTTTAGAGC
>NW_024671256.1:0-247 GCF_008729295.1 Plectropomus leopardus | reverse complement strand
CCCCCCCCCCCACCTTTCCCTGATCGTGGTCTGGTCCTGGTTGCGCCGATGCTGTGATCTTGCCTTTGGACACCTCCATTTCAACATATGCACGAGACTCTTACCATCACCCCCAACATCATTAAAGAGTGCAATTAATAATTTTACACCTATCGTTATTGTAATATGACATGCATCTGTTTCTATTATTGCTGTGTCTCTCTCCCCCTCTCCTCCCCTCTCTCTTTCTCTTTCCTTTTTGCCATGA
>NW_024671255.1:0-208 GCF_008729295.1 Plectropomus leopardus | reverse complement strand
GTGTGTGTGTGTGTGTGTGTGTGTAGCCATCATCTGATTTGGGTCAAGGAGCTGGTAGCTCACAGCAAAGAAGGAGCGGCTAATGACTGCATGTTTGAGAAAGCAGTAGAGGGTGGTGTGGGTGGTGTGTGTGTGTGTGTGTGTGTGTGTGTGTGTGTGTATGTGTGTGTGTGTATGTATGTTTGGGGGCGGAGGGTTGTCTTTCACG
>NW_024671254.1:0-1402 GCF_008729295.1 Plectropomus leopardus | reverse complement strand
CAAACTGACATTTTTGATCCCACAGCCATCAGAGCAGAAAAACAGGACTTGTATTATTTCTGGGTGTCATTCTGGGCTTTTGACTCTGAATTTGTCATTTTGACTATTTTACACCTGATGAGGTCATTTTGACCATATTTGCACATCAGTACTTTTATTGCCAGAAAATTACTTTTGATACTTAGGAACAGTTAATACGAAATTGGAACTGCAAATCCGCATTTTAGTGGATTCGGGTTGTTTCTGTGAGTTTCAAACATCAGTTTGCTTCTCTTTCCCTGTTTTTTCAGCAGTCGGTAAAAAAAAAGCTCTGACTGTTAGTTGAATCTATTTGTTCAGTCAATCCAAGAACAGCTCTTCCCGATTTTAGTGTGCACGTGACGTGACCACAGCGACTTTGGCGTGCGGTATTGGCAAAAATGGCACCGGGCAGTTGACACGAACTTTAGGTTTGTAAATATTCGTGGTGAAAGTTTGGAATGACAGCAGAGACACTCTGGCTGGGTTTTTTCAGGTTCTCAGAGTTCTCGTGGTTCAGTTTTAGTCAGCTTTTTAAATGCGTTCGTCAGCCAGAGAAACGAGCAGCTTCACAGAGCTGAGTCTCGTCTGACCTCGGAGCAGATCGCCGTTCAGAGATTATCCAAACATCCTGACGACAACGCCAACAATACCGCCATGAAAAGGTTGAGGGAACAGTCCATTAACACCACTGAGGGAGCGTTTAGTGGCGCTTCCCTTCCTGTTATCATCATCATTATCATCATCATCATTATCAGCACATCAGGGCTTAATGTGGACTCTAATCACTCTGACTGGAGAAACACTCAAATGATCCTCCGATGGGACCCGACGACTTCCCACTGAGTCAAACTCTAACAACTCTAACAACTTTAAACCCATTTAGAGAACTGATATTTCGGAGGGTTCCTGAACGCCTCCTGAGCCGCAGTCACGACGCACCTGACCGTCACCTGCAGGACGACCTGTGCGTGCCGTAAAGACCTTTGACATCAATAACACAGACGGTCAGCAGACGTCTGCCGTGCTGAGGCGTACCCAAGCTCGACGCTCAGGTCATTTATCAGGGTGTTTGTTTGTGTTGTATGATTAAAGAAAAAAAATCAGAAAAAAATTTATTGTAAAAGAAATGACTCAGAAATTAGCAAGAAATTAATAAAAAGTATTAGAAAAGGACCTAAAATTAGCACACACAAAAAACAACGAAAAAACAGTCAAACAGGGAAGCAAGAAACAACAGAGAGATGCCCTGAATTAATCTGCATAACAAAAAAAAATAATCTGTAAAATCATTTAAAATATAGAATGATAATAAAAAATATAATTCTCTGGGGGAAAAAAAAAAAATTGTTTTTTTTAAATAAAATTTAAAATCTGGTCATTT
>NW_024671253.1:0-230 GCF_008729295.1 Plectropomus leopardus | reverse complement strand
TTCCAGTTTACTCGTATCTTCCCTTTGAAAAATTTACAAAAATGTGCGGACCTCTTGCAACTGTAACCCTTCGAGTTCCCTCAGACTGTGTGAGATCGTCGTCTCTGTGCTCCCTGTAGAGTCACTTGTGTCCTGCAGGGGGAGCAGCAGGACTGTGTGTCCGAACATCAGCGATGGAGCTGCTGTGTGTACTGTGACTGAACTCTGTGTGTGTGTGTGTGTGTGTGTGT
>NW_024671252.1:0-202 GCF_008729295.1 Plectropomus leopardus | reverse complement strand
TGAATCGGCGTACGCTGACCCATTGATTTTGTTGGTGGTCATTCTGTGGCCTACTCGTCACATTGTTTTTTGGTTTTTTTTTATCTTTTCTGTGTCCACTGGGAAAGCAGCAGCAGCACCCTCTGCCGGTGAAAAGCCAGAACTAAAAAGCTTACAGCACCAGGTATTCCCAGGCGGTCTCCCATCCAAGTACTGACCTGGT
>NW_024671251.1:0-200 GCF_008729295.1 Plectropomus leopardus | reverse complement strand
CTGCTGGGTTAGCACACTATCCTGCAGCCTGGAAACAGGGGGATTAGCAACGTGGCATTACTCAGAGTTAGCGGGTTAGCTTAATCCCATTCCGCTGGTGACCCCAGTGAGTCTGGTAGTTCCTGAGTTCCTGAGTGTGTGTGTGTGTGTGTTTGTGTGTGTGTGTTTATGTGTGTGTGTATGTGTGTGTGTGTGTGTGT
>NW_024671250.1:0-286 GCF_008729295.1 Plectropomus leopardus | reverse complement strand
TTTTGTTGTGCTTTGGTCAGACTACTTTTACAAACATTGAAAGATTGCTAACCTGAGAAAATTGGTTTGATTTCTTTTGAAAACATGGGAAAACTTAATGGGCAGCTTGGCAGGAAATGTCTTGAAAGATGAAAAAAAAATTAGCAACAGGTGACAAGAAAATGTCTTAAAAATGAGCTATGGAGAGATTATTAGATATCATCCAAAAAGGAAAGCATTTCCAGCACATTATATAATTCTTATAATTATAATTAAATAAACAAAAATTATGTTATGAAAAAAAAGA
>NW_024671249.1:0-226 GCF_008729295.1 Plectropomus leopardus | reverse complement strand
TTAAAACAAAACAAAAAAACCCCAACTCTTATATGCGCCTATTGACATATTATTTAGTTGGGTTTAGTAGTGAGTTTATGGTGTGCCATCTTGTTCGTAGATGGTTGAAAGACATGTGTTTTGTGGTTTTGTTTTGGTTTAGCTATGTTTATGTCTCCTTTAGGTTTGTTTATAACACACACACACACACACACACACACACACATATATATATATATACATATAT
>NW_024671248.1:0-321 GCF_008729295.1 Plectropomus leopardus | reverse complement strand
GGATTTTAGCACATTTTTAGGATTTTTAGGACATTTTTGAGGTTTTAAGACATGTTTAAGAATTTAGGGCATTTCTAAGATGTTTGTGACAATTCAAGGATTTTATTTTTTAGGGTTCTCAGACATTACTAAGACTTTTAGATGTTTCTAGGACTTGGCAATTCTAGGATTTTAGGATGTTTTTAGGATTTTGGGACATTGGACTAAACCTGACCACAGTAACTTCAGGCCAAAATTGTAATGTCTTTACAAACGTCTGTAGGAGGATACGTTATAAAAACTTCAGTGTTCAGGTATTTAAGGAAATCATGGATGAAATTG
>NW_024671247.1:0-243 GCF_008729295.1 Plectropomus leopardus | reverse complement strand
CTACTTTAATTTCCACTCCACTCTTTAAACAATGTCCCTGTATTTGGGGTTGTACAAAGAACATGCTGTCAACGGTTCCAAGAAAAGGGGACTATAACTTTGGTAGAAAGAGTTTTAACATTTACCTCTGCTGTATTGGAGTGGAGGCAGAAATCAAGGTAACCTTTAGGAAATCAAAACAAAACTATCACCTTAAGGACTTGCGAGCAGGGTGTCTGCAGGTCTTAAATGATTTTTTTTTTT
>NW_024671246.1:0-248 GCF_008729295.1 Plectropomus leopardus | reverse complement strand
AAAAAATGCTATTTTGATTTTAGGATGAACTGTCCTTTTAATAATACTTCAAACAAAAACAGCTGGGAGCAACTTCATTGGATTGAGAAATAATTTTGAATACAAAAATCAATAATGATTTGTATCACAACCCCCCAAAACTCTCAATTATCCGTCATATACTAATGTTAAAAATTAAGATTCGCACACACACACACACACACACACGCACGCACGCGCACACACACACACACACACACACACACACA
>NW_024671245.1:0-212 GCF_008729295.1 Plectropomus leopardus | reverse complement strand
TTTTTAAAAAAAAAAAAAAATTAATTAATTAATTTAAAAAAAAGAAAGTTAAATGACCTGGTGAAAATGTGGAAAAAATATAGTAATTCTGTAAATTAATTTTAAATATGTGATTTTGACCATTTTAAATAGAGTTTTTCCCTATCTTTTTTGTTATTTCTACATATTATTTCTCATTGCCTTTTCACATGTTTCTGAAAGAAAAATTGCAC
>NW_024671244.1:0-229 GCF_008729295.1 Plectropomus leopardus | reverse complement strand
TACCTGAACTACACCTGAACTGTACCTGAACACACACCTGAACTGTACCTGAACACACACCTGAACTGTACCTGAACACACACTTGAACTATACCTGAACTACACCTGAACTGTACCTGAACACACACCTGAACTGTACCTGAACACACACCTGAACTATACCTGAACTATACCTGAACTACACCTGAACTATACCTGAACTACACCTGAACTGTACCTGAACACACAC
>NW_024671243.1:0-2393 GCF_008729295.1 Plectropomus leopardus | reverse complement strand
TACTCAGACACTTTGGGGACAGGGACTCTGCAACACGTGTACAATTATGAGGTGTGCAGGACGACTGACTCCAGAAAGAGTGACTGTAAGTTCGGCAGAGCCGGTAGTCAGAACGTGCTGATAATGGACCCCAGTTCTACAGGGACGATGCAGCGGATACAGGGTGAAAAGAGCATCCTGGATGAACCAGACTCTCCTATAGAGGTTAGAAGACTTTAATAATCTTTTTTTTTTTTTTTTAATTTATATCAAACTCATGGTAATGGTGCATGCATTTCATAAGTTAATCACCAAAAGCAACAGTTTATAAAAAACAGTAAATGTATACATGCCTTGAGAGGTTTATGCAGTGCAACGTTTGCATTCAGCACCATGGATAGCGACACTTCACGAGGCCCATACTGAGTGAACTCGTATGTGATTTTGTTTTCGTCCTCTCTTTAATCCTTCTTTAAACACAGTCTGTAATTTAAACAACACTGCTTTTGAGCTTTTATAAGTAACTAAATCACTCTAGAACAATATTATCAAAGTACATAGGCTGGTGATTATCAGTATGCCAAAAGTTGGCCATTTTCTCTAGTTTAAATTCCGCTTTGTTACCAGTGTAACTTTTCGAAAACCGGTTGCCTTTGATATCAGTTGTAATATGCATTTTCAACTCAAAGGGTCGCTGTTGGCAAGCGTGTTGCGATTTAGCTAGATGATATTTTTTTTCTGTCTGTGTCCTGCCCCTTCGTGTACATACAGTGGACATAATCGGAGAAAGACAGAGAGCACAGTCTACGCACATAAGGAGCCCTGCGAGGAATTATTTACCTGGATATGTTGTTTTAATTTCTATGGTTGGCTTGTGGACGGTTTTTTGCTGTCTTCTTTGACACTGACTGCATCGGAAAGGCTTTTATTTTAACGGTGCGGGAAACGACATCAGACAGAACAATGAGACGGCAAGTACTGTTGTTTCTCTCGGTGCTGTGTCTCAGCTACGTGCTCGGGCAGGTCAGCTATTCCATTCCCGAAGAAATGTCGAAAGGGTCTGTCGTTGGTAACATAGCGAATGATTTAGGTTTAGATCTAAAAAGGTTGAAATCGGGTAAAGCTCGTGTCTATACAGGAGGCAGCGTAGAATACATCGGGCTGAATAAAGAAAGGGGAGTCCTCCTCATCCAAGAGAGGATAGACAGAGAGGCTTTATGTGGAGAGACGACGCCTTGTGCTTTACATTTCCAGTTAATTCTGGAAAATCCGATGGAACTGTTTCGTGTCACAGTGGAAATCACCGACATAAATGATAACACTCCCAGTTTTACGAATGCAGAAAAACGCTTTGAAATCAGCGAGTCCGCTGTGATAGGATCGAAATTCATCTTAGAGAAAGCGATTGATTCTGACATTGGGATGAATGGCTTACAGCGATACTCACTTTCTCCTACTGATAACTTTGTATTAAAACCTGGAAATCAGGCGGGTGGAAGTAAAAAGGTCGAGATGGTTCTACAGAAGCCCCTAGACAGAGAAAAGCAGGACTATATCTCACTGTTGTTAACAGCAATTGACGGAGGGGAGCCGCAGATGTCAGGGACAATGCAGATATTTGTCAATGTATTGGATGCAAATGACAACGCGCCTACATTCGCTAAACCGCTGTACAGAGCAAAAATACTAGAAAATTCACCCAAAGGCACCAGTGTAACGACTGTAAGTGCGACTGATAAAGACATAGGCGTGAACGGAGAAATATCATATCTGATATCTAGTAGCGAACGTATTTTATCTGACCTGTTTAAGGTCAATCCAGAAACCGGTGAAATTACCCTAATCGGCGAAACAGATTATGAAAAGGCGAAAATTTATGAAATGGATGTTGAAGTTGTAGACAACGGAGGACTCTCTGATTCCACTAAAGTAATTGTTGATATAATTGACATAAATGATAACAATCCTCTCATTAACATTGTTTCGAAATCAGAGTCCATATTTGAGGACTCCCCTTCAAACACTGTTATAGCGATGTTAAGTGTAAATGATCCAGATTCCGACAATAATGGAGACGTCGAATGTAACATAAACGGTGACATTCCCTTTAAAATACAAACTACATTAAATGGATTTTATACTTTAGTTACACAGGTAGCTTTGGATAGAGAGGTCGCCTCCCAATATAATATAACAGTCACGTGCTCTGATGAGGGAGTCCCCTCCCTCTCTAGCAGCGTCACTCTCACCTTACAGATCTCTGATGTGAATGATAACGCGCCTGTCTTTGAGAGGAGCTCATATGAGGCCTACATTGTAGAAAACAACACACCAGGCCTCTCTATATTCACAGTGAAAGCCAGAGATGCTGACTGGAACCAGAATGCTCGTGTTTCTTACATACTGGAGGACTC
>NW_024671242.1:0-259 GCF_008729295.1 Plectropomus leopardus | reverse complement strand
CCACTGGGCTAAAACGTGTCTGTGTTTTTTGTTTTTCAATCCATTCTTTTCTAACTATCCTCTCCAAAGAAATCTGCTGTTTTTTTTCTGTTTGTGTGATAGCTGGGAACGTGCATTACTTTAGTGAAGCACGGTATTTTCACTCAACAACATCAGAATCTAAAATTTAACAAGCATCGCAATTATATTTACTGCAGAAAACCGTTTTTAATTAAATTATTCAATTCTTAGACAGTGCTGGTGATATGTGATTTGATAT
>NW_024671241.1:0-228 GCF_008729295.1 Plectropomus leopardus | reverse complement strand
TGTTTGCTCTGTTGAGATGAGTGTTTGTTTTAGGTAGTTTTGTAAGTGTTATTAAAATTTGCCTTTTTTAGCTTGAATCAACTGGTCTAATACGATTGTAATTGTTTCTTTAGTAATATTTCCTTTTGTCCCCCTTACAGTGCAGTGGTTGCTGGCTAGCGGTGGAGGCTAGGCACTCAGGGTGGTTCCCAGCACCTTTCTGTTGTAGTGATAAGGACACTGGGACAC
>NW_024671240.1:0-227 GCF_008729295.1 Plectropomus leopardus | reverse complement strand
TGTCTCACACACACACACACACACACACACACACACACACACACACACAGGGATGAACATCATTCTCTCTCAGACACAGGCAGTCCTTCAGTCACATGACACAGTGGTGGTAAATGTGAGGGAGAGCAGGCCGTCTCACTCTGGACCGGACTAAGCTGAATTTAGAGACAGAGGAGCGAGAGATAGATAGACACACACACACACACACACACACACACACACACACA
>NW_024671239.1:0-209 GCF_008729295.1 Plectropomus leopardus | reverse complement strand
ATTGTGGCCTTAACCTTTAACCTTTGACCTTCATGTCAAAGAAAATCAAGGTGTTCTTGACATAAATGGGACAAAAATAGAATGGACAGGCAGATGGACGGACAACCCAAAAACATGCGGGCTTCGCCGGCACAGAGGCATAAAAACTCTGCAGACTGAACTCTGAAATCAGTTGTTGTAAATGACTTTAAAAAGTAAATGACTCGATC
>NW_024671238.1:0-237 GCF_008729295.1 Plectropomus leopardus | reverse complement strand
ATTGTCATTTCTTCAAGGAGATTATGAAGTGCTTAATGATATATTTTCCATTCAAGCTTGTTTTGCTGGATAGTTTGATGGTTGATTTTATTTGTTTTGGAAATGTAAATGCCAAAAAAAAAACCAACAAAACACTGTTGTATTTGTTCCCACCATCCTTTTCACTCCCTCATGTTGAAATCTGCCTTTGAAACACACACACACACACGCACGCACGCACGCACACACACACACACA
>NW_024671237.1:0-243 GCF_008729295.1 Plectropomus leopardus | reverse complement strand
AAAAGCTGGGCAAGTAACCTATTTGCTATTTTTCTACGTTTGTAACGGTACCTTTTTAAAACATAAAACACACTTTTTATATTATATTTACCTACAATTACATACAATAGAGAGCAGATATTGGACTTTTCAGGAACATGTGAGCATATCGGTCAGATCCCAGTGGGAGTAGTAGAAGGAGAGAAAGCGTGTAAAAGGATGTGGGGAGAAAACGTCTTGACAAGGTTTTGGGGTGTGATCGTG
>NW_024671236.1:0-203 GCF_008729295.1 Plectropomus leopardus | reverse complement strand
AAAAAAAAACAACCTACTATGTAGGTAAAACATTTGTTTTTTAGGTTTACTTCCTTATGTTTTGGCAACAAAAGCAGGTGGTTAGGTTTTACCATCTGAAACCTGGGCCAACTGGTTTGATTTCTTTTAAATGCATGGGGAGAAAACAATAAGCAACTTAACAAGATATGGTCAAACAATTAGTAAGAAAGTATTAAAAAAAA
>NW_024671235.1:0-295 GCF_008729295.1 Plectropomus leopardus | reverse complement strand
ATTTATGAAGCCCATTATCACAAATCACAATTTGCCTCAGAGGGCTTTACAGTATACGACATCCCTCTAAGCAACTAAGGAAAGCTCAGACCAAGAATCCCTTTAACAGGGGGAATAAATGGTAGAAACCTCAGGAAGAGCAACTGAGGAGAGATCCCTCCTCTAGGATGGACAGACGTGCAATTAGATAATGTAAAAAATGATCAAATTAAAGTTGTATATGACAAAATGATACATAAAGAGAGAGAAAAAGAAAGAGGGATGTTATGTTATGTTATGTTATGTTATGTTATGT
>NW_024671234.1:0-210 GCF_008729295.1 Plectropomus leopardus | reverse complement strand
CCCCCCCCCCCCATTTGACTTCCTCCCTCCCCTCTCAGGTGCTGGCAAAGGCAGAGAGGGTCCCATGTGTTCGCTCATCTGTCCCTCGACACACATTTCCTAAACAAGCACTCTCCAAAACACTGCTGGTTGCCATGGCAGTGTAACTGGCCTGAGTCAATAAGGGGGGATAATGTCCTTAGAGGAAGGGAGTGTTGAATGTGGAGGGGG
>NW_024671233.1:0-223 GCF_008729295.1 Plectropomus leopardus | reverse complement strand
CTCCTGGACCATGATAACAGATTACTACTAATTTATTTGGTAAAAAAAACTTGAATCTATGTTGCCTAACATACTTAACCTGGTCCAATCAGGTTTTATAAAAGGGGACAGAGTGCTGACAATATATGGAGACTCTTAAATGCAAAACAATATTTGAACATGGCCTTCTTCTCTTCTGGACTTTCTATTTCTGTCTTACATAGTTTTAATGTGGGCACTAATT
>NW_024671232.1:0-1425 GCF_008729295.1 Plectropomus leopardus | reverse complement strand
TGCTTCAACTTTTACACGCTACTAATCTCATGTACAATAAATTGCACTCTTACGCATTCTTATGTATAATTTTAATGCTAATTATGGCAGATAACTGGTCAGAGTATTTACATTACTCATAGCCTGGGGTGATCTGAGGTCACTTATGAGAAACCAAAAGTGAAACATGAGAACTGTGTTTTGTGCAACAATAGGATGTTGTGAAATGGTTGTGGCAGTAACTGTCATTTACAGGATGTTCTAAGACACTATCAGGGACACACACACGCACACACACACACGCACACGCACACACATGCTACTTCTTATTTTAATTTTGCAAATCAATCATAAGAAAACTGAAGTGAAATATTAGGACTGTGTTTTGTAATCAGTAACAAATGAATAACAGTACTGCTTCATGTCCGTCTGCTTGACCAAGCGGGTGGCTAGACAATGGACAGTACCAAAACAAACAAACATGGAGGAGCTGAAAAGACACACCGATGAGCCTACTTAAAATGAGGAGGAGTCAAACAAAGAAAGCATTCGGCATTTGGTTTTTCCCTCTCTGTTCTACGTCTCTCTGCCTCTCACAGACAGACACAAAAAAACACCAGAAAAATATCAACAACTCCAACCCGACACGAGCCAGGTCCTTCAATATGAAAGCACTTTTCGTTCTGCTTTTATTTTTTTAATTATAACAATATTTTTTTACCTTTACTGTAACAGTACTTTCACTTTATACTTTACTTTGTTTAACATTAAAACAGTGGCTTATTAAACTTTAATATAACAGCAGTTTATGTAACTTTATTTTATGGCTAATTTATTTTTAACTGTAGTTCCTTTAATAATTTTATATTTAAATCATTTAAAGTAGTTTAGTTTAGAGATTTACGTAACTTGCATCAGTGCATCCCAAGGAGGATGTAAAGCCTGTTTCACACAGCGCGTCGTGAGTGTGAGACATCAGCCTCACTGAGCAGCAGCATGTTTCATGCCTGTGGTCACGTGGACGTGCTGCAGCTGACACGCAGCTGAGACAAGCCTAAAAGGTGCTACTCATGTGAGCAATGTGCACGCTCTCATTTGATAACATGATCCCCAAAAAACAAAAAACAAAAAACAACACATTCAGCTTGACCTTAAAAGCTGTTAAAAGCATACAAAAATAAAATCAAATAAAGCAATTAAGATAAGTATTAAATGCTATTGTATTTTTTAAGTTTAGAATCATGTTCAACATATACTTTTTTATAATCTCATGGGGCACTGTGAGGACCTAAACATAAGCTGTAGTCTTCACTCTGAGAAAGAGCAAAAAAAAAAAAAAAAGCAAAAGAAATTTCTCAACAAAGACGCCTTAAAAGAATGTATGATTATAGGTATATCGAATGCTATACAAAGTTCCAACAAATATCAGAAAAAGCAAATAATCTG
>NW_024671231.1:0-315 GCF_008729295.1 Plectropomus leopardus | reverse complement strand
GTATGTCTCACACTTTTGGGATTTGTCTCATGCTCTCATGACACCGAGGAAAATCTCACACCAGACCTGACAGAAAATAAATATTTAAACCAAAATTAACCTTATGATATCTTCATATCTCACTTAGGAGTCAAAGGGAACCTTTGAGCTTGACAGAAATAGTGATTTGATGTATATCGCGATACATTGATATCCACTGATACGAAAAAAATTATTGTGACTTCTTTCCATATCGCTCAGCCATAGTGGGAGTTTACATAGTGTTTCATTAACATGACATGCAATCATTTTTAAACAATGAAACAAGCATATAAT
>NW_024671230.1:0-246 GCF_008729295.1 Plectropomus leopardus | reverse complement strand
GACAACATATGCTTTTTTTGATTGGCTACTCTAAAAGAAACTTTAAAAGCAAATAGTAGACACTGTATTGCTAGCATTTTGCAGACTCAACTCAGCAATATACAGTGCTGTTAAATTGAGCTGTTGGTGTTTATTTCTTTAGTTTAAAATCAGTATTAAATTATATATATATTCAGAGTGATGTACTGTCCTAGCTGTCGCCTTTTCTTCAGAACTCCAAGGCCTACGATGGCATTTCTTTTGGGA
>NW_024671229.1:0-219 GCF_008729295.1 Plectropomus leopardus | reverse complement strand
CTTTTTTTGGCAAATCTCCAGATTAGATCACCTCGGGTCGCAGAAAACCTGCTGCGGCACTAATGCTTCACCGAATGACTTTACCAGTAATTTGACTGTCGCAGACAATTTCCTAAAATCGGAGTTAGAGTCCGAATGCCATTTTTGCGGCTTCGAAGCTTGCCGATAATTACCTGCCAAACTTTTAAGCTTTGATGTAAGGTGACAGGACACTGGGGG
>NW_024671228.1:0-217 GCF_008729295.1 Plectropomus leopardus | reverse complement strand
GTGTGTGTGTGTGTGTGTGTAGGAATGTGTGCCTACAAGGTGACAGGGCTGAGAGTGTGTGGGCTCCAGCTCTCATGGGAGCAGTTGTGTCTTGTTGGTGGATGAGTGTGTGTCTGTGAGGTCAATGATGCAGCCAAGCAACATGAGTCATCATTTGAAACACTAATGCATACACGCACACGCACACACACGCACACGCACACACACACACACACAC
>NW_024671227.1:0-268 GCF_008729295.1 Plectropomus leopardus | reverse complement strand
TTTTTCAGCAAACACAGCAAGATGTCATGCACACCCCCAGCATGCCTTGCTTGCAGATAAACACAAACAGTCTTACACACACACGCACACACACACACACTCACACACACACACACACACACACCTAAACACATGCTCTTCGAACATCCCTTGCACCCCCGCTGACAAGATACTTCTACAAGACGTGATGGTACAAGCATCAAGCTGTGTGCTGGTGTTAACAGGAGCCTGTGTGTGTGTGTGTGTGTGTGTGTGTGTGTGTGTGTGT
>NW_024671226.1:0-213 GCF_008729295.1 Plectropomus leopardus | reverse complement strand
CACGACAACAGGACAACACGACAACAGGACAACAAGACAAGACAACATGACAACAGGACGACACGGCCTCACTCCGGGGAGGGAAGGTTTGTTTGTCGACACCTCCAGTGTATCTGTTATGATCCTGTAAATCTTTACTGATCCCATCACACAGGTCATAGGTGGTGGAGTGCTATACGTGTGTGTGTGTGTGTGTGTGTGTGTGTGTGTGTG
>NW_024671224.1:0-282 GCF_008729295.1 Plectropomus leopardus | reverse complement strand
AAATAATAAAGTTTTCATCTCTTGAAGGGTCATTGTGACTAATAATTATAATTACAATAATTGTGTACAGTATACCATGATACCGTAATACCATCAAAATCATACTACGACAAGTCATACTGTTGCATCCCTACACGGATAGAATTTACATAATCAGATGCTACAACGAAACTGATTTTTGTACAAACAAAAATGTAAATACTGTGGTACAAAATAAACTTAATATGCAAAACACTAAAAGAATATATTATTGACTGAACTGTGGATGAACCAAGCAGATAT
>NW_024671223.1:0-381 GCF_008729295.1 Plectropomus leopardus | reverse complement strand
CGGCGAGAAGAGAGAGTGATGACACAACAGACCTCCAGATAAAAGAAGAAATAGATCACTGAGTGTGCTTTTTGGCGGTTTTTGTGTTTTTGCCTTATCTTGCTCAGACTCTGTGTTAGACAGTATATGTAACTATTGTGAAAGGAAGTGAGGTAACTGTTGCTTTTGTTATTTTCATCTTTGAATAAAGCCTGCCTTGAGCAGTTTTAACGGTTTTCTAAAACAACTCAGTGTTCGCCTTTTTATCCATCTGAAAAACTGATGAGTTACATTTGGCATTTTAAACACTGTACACTATAACATGCCTCTACATGCTATTCTAAGTGGTTTTCAGCTGTTTTTAGAACATGTCAAATTTTGACATTTTTGCCATACTATAGC
>NW_024671222.1:0-213 GCF_008729295.1 Plectropomus leopardus | reverse complement strand
CTCCAAAAATACAAAATGTGGCGGCAGATATTTTGATTTTGGTGGGCCACAACAAATAAATTGAAAATCTGACAGTAAAATTAACCCTGAGGTACTTTTCATTCTTCATTTTTTGATAATTTTGGCTGTGTACATGCACATGTATACATTTTGGCATGATTGCATTTTTTTGTTTAATTTGCAGCTCAGCTCCTACAATAAGTCTAAAATACA
>NW_024671221.1:0-1085 GCF_008729295.1 Plectropomus leopardus | reverse complement strand
CAATATCCTGAAAACAATATATTTTAATAATTTTATATTTAAAATAATCTTAAAGAAAAAACAAAACTAAAACATGTTTAAAGTTTCAGCACTATTTCAGTTTTTTGTTATTTTTATTTATTTATTTATTTTTTCAGGTAATTTTCTTGTAATCTTTTTTGCTAACCTCTGGGCCATGTTTAACAAAGTTCATTGTTGTCTTCTCATCATGTTTTTGAAAGCAATTACACCATTTTGTTCAGGTTTTAAAAGGTTAATATGTGTCTCAGGGATCCAATCAAAAGTTGACAAATCCAAATACAAGTGTAAACAACCACCAAGACACACTGTGATCGATCACTCAGTGCAAACTGTTAATATGTCCGGATGTGTCCCCGACAGGGTTTGTGAAATCAATATAGAATGTCTTGCTTGTCTAGGTCACAGCGCACTACTTGCCCTTTTTATGTGGAGTTGATCAAAGTGTTGCGTGACTGTCCATCATTTGGAGACGTGTTGAATTCAGCTGACTGCAGTGACATTTCCAGTTGTACAAACACAACTGCTGAAGGGACTAGGAAGCGCCTGGCGTACAGTATGTAATTCAAATCTCTAAGAAGCCTAATTCTTTATGTAAGTCATGAGAGATTTTCTGAGAAGTTGGTGTGGCAACATCATTATCACTATGCATGAAGCGGCTGAAACCATCTCACTGACAAAAGAGTCTTTGCTACTGACCTGTTGGCTCTCCTCAGTCATGGAGCGCAGAGTGCTCATCACCTCCTCAGCCTTGGCAGCATCTATGAGACCTCCGCTGAAGGCTGACACGCCCACACATGCCACAGAGTACGCCAACACCTGCACAGGTAGACATAACAAGACAGAAACATTCCTTTAAATACCATTCCACTATTACAAATCAATTTCTAAAAGAGGTTCAGTTTATTTGATCCATGCTATTTAGCCTCATCCTGTATGCTTTACATTTATTATCTACAGTCACTAGGTTTTAGTTACAGATTTGTGCAAAACGTATGCAATATCATTATTTCCAATCCAAGGCCACGTAGGCGTGTTATGGAGCCATAATGGAAAGGAAAGCCCCT
>NW_024671220.1:0-370 GCF_008729295.1 Plectropomus leopardus | reverse complement strand
GTGTGCCACCTAAGAGGCAGGCTGTTTATTTGATCTGTTGCTATCGTTTAGTTATCGCAGGAGTTCGGGGCTGGGGCTTTTCTGCTGCCATCTTCCACACATCAGTATATTGATTGTTGACATTTCAGTGGATGCTGCTCAATTTTTCTTGAAACTTCTCCTTCTTTTTTTTCCTCCTCTTTCTGCTTTTTTTTCTTCTCCTTCTTCAACAAACTCTCTTCTGCTGTATTGCTTTTTTAACTGGGTTCAGACACACCACCCGATGATTATTTGTTTTAAAAAAAAGAAATGACAGGTATTTCCATTCTCACAGAAAACTTACGTCTATGTTTTAACCTATAGTTTTGGGCTCACTGTTGGCAGCAATTTC
>NW_024671219.1:0-239 GCF_008729295.1 Plectropomus leopardus | reverse complement strand
GCTATTCAATGCTGTTCTAAGTTGATTTCAGCTGTTTTTGATACATGTCAAATTTCGACAGTATTGCCTTACTATAGCCTTGCTTTTTGGGTCAGTTTTGCAACATACCAAATTATGGGTTTTTTTGGCTCTTTTTGCAACTTTCTTTGCTATGGCGTGTCTTGGCACGCTATTTAATGCAGTTTTAAACTATTTTTAGCTGTTTTTGAGACATGTCATTTTTTGACGTTTTTGCCTTA
>NW_024671218.1:0-279 GCF_008729295.1 Plectropomus leopardus | reverse complement strand
ATTACTGATACATATGTGTGAGCACTTAAATTTTCATGTCATAGCTGGTCAAGCAGGAACCTATTTGAACTACAGTTGGGTAGTTAAATATGTAACAGGCTTTATATTTTATAAGACACTAGTCTACTACAAAAAGGATAGAATAAAGCTTAACAAGAATACACTCACACAAAAAATACCAAATAATAAACACCCTTTGCTTATACAGATACTGTGTGTCCATTATGTATGGTTGATTTTACACACACACACACACACACACACACACACACACACACA
>NW_024671217.1:0-757 GCF_008729295.1 Plectropomus leopardus | reverse complement strand
AAAGCGTTACTGAAGAGAGGGACACCTGGAGTACTTTGCTCAGCCTGTTGCCCCTGCGACCTGGCCATATAGAAGCTGTTAAAAAAGAATGAAATGAAATAAGTGAAATGAAATAATTTTTGTGGCATTTCCTTCATGTAATGTACAGAAACTCCTTAACAGAAAACAAGGATGTATAGAAATCAAGGGAACAGAAGTTAAGAAAGAAAAGGCAACAGAATGAATCTTTTATTACAAACTGCAATTAGCTGAGGTTTTAGAACAGAAGGCGTGAATGGGCACTTTCATCCTCACAAACCGACCAGTGGAGGGAGAGGAAGAGAGAGGAAGAAGATAAACATACTGTAGGAAAAAGGTTTCAGTCCATCTGTCCATCCTTTGGTTTCACACTGAGATTTAAATCTCATCAGTTGGCAGCAGATGCATTCTTGAATACTTACACACACACACACACACACACACACACACACACACACACACACACACACACACACACACAAGGCAGGGAGCCAAAAAGGAGAAAACTGCTAATTTTCATCAAAACTTTCAAACAAAATAAAATATAGTAAACAGACACATATCAGTTGGCTCCTGTGTGTGTGTGTGTGTGTGTGTGTGTGTGTGTGTGTGTGTGTGTGTGTGTGTGTGTGTGAGATCAACAGAGAAAGAGGGGAGTGACATTTGGTGAACAGTTTTGGGTTTGCATGATTAAAAAAAACACAGAACACAAACAAACATAAATCTTGTGATGTCAACC
>NW_024671216.1:0-296 GCF_008729295.1 Plectropomus leopardus | reverse complement strand
AGTTTTGGCAGGGCAGACCGGTCCACATCACCTGAACCCACACCCACACCCACGCACACACACACACACACACACACACGCGCGCGCACACACACACAATGTTATAAGCCACATCTGTGAACATCCACCCAGATCCACCACAGAAGAAGAAACTGACCTCCCAGAGTCGCAGGACATCCTGGAAGCTGAGCTCTCTCTTAAACCGGATCAGCAGCCAGCGGAAACAAAAGTACAGATAACCCGAGTCCTGAGCCTCTGCACACACACACACACACACACACACACACACACACACA
>NW_024671215.1:0-241 GCF_008729295.1 Plectropomus leopardus | reverse complement strand
CCCCCCCCCCATTTCAAAATAAAAGCCCTCTGACAACACATATTTTTTTATGGTGAAACATATGCAGGGTCCTGTCGTTGAAAATGCAGTAGCTTGCTCGGCTGTATATATAGTCACAGTAGTAATAAACTTAATTATCCCACAAGAGGACACCTATTATTCATAGGTGTTCTGTTTCAGGAAAGAAACACAAAGGTACAATACACACACACACACACACACACACACACACACACACACA
>NW_024671214.1:0-243 GCF_008729295.1 Plectropomus leopardus | reverse complement strand
CAGCAGACGGCGGAGTAACGTTACTGATTCATTAAAATCAGAGTAACTAAAACAGCATATTCAGCCTGAAAAACACAGACGCTTCAAACACAGTCTGGCTCCCAAAAACCAAACGTCAGAGGCTGAGATTCTGCTGACGCTGCAGCTTAACAGCGTCCTGTTGCATAACTTCCTCCTGCAACATTCGACTTCTAACACTTTCCGTCGTCTTTGATTCGAACCCAGACGGCCGATAAAAAGAGC
>NW_024671213.1:0-210 GCF_008729295.1 Plectropomus leopardus | reverse complement strand
CCTGAAAGAGGGATCCGTCATCATCCTCTGCTGCTCTTCCTGAGGTTTCTTCCTTTTTTTTTCTCCCCTGTTACAGGGGTTCTTTTCCTTGGTTTTTCCTTGGGTGAGGTGAGGGTATAAGGGCAGAGTGATGTCGTACACTGTAAAGCCCTCTGAGGCAAACCATGTTCTGTGATAATGGGCTCTATAAATAAAATTGACTTGACTTGA
>NW_024671212.1:0-231 GCF_008729295.1 Plectropomus leopardus | reverse complement strand
TCATTTGGAAGAAGGGAAGGATATTGTAATTTTGTATTTCACCTGGTATCGCCCAGGGTCGGGCGTGACAAAGTCATGTCCAGAAAAAGAAGATAGAGTATCTTATCCATAGATTGCTTCAAAAACGGACAAAAACACCCAAATATGGCATGTCGAAAAAATGACCCAAACAGCAAGGCTATAGTATGGCGAAAATGTCAAAAAATGACATGTTCCAAAAATAGCTAAAAA
>NW_024671211.1:0-220 GCF_008729295.1 Plectropomus leopardus | reverse complement strand
CGCACGCACAAGAACACACGCACGCACACACGCACACACACACACACACGCACGCACACGCGCACGCACGCACACACACACGCACGCACACACAAGAACACACACACGCACGCACAAGAACACACACACGCACACACAAGAACACATACGCACAAACACACACACACATGCACACACACACGCACACACAAGAACACACACACACACACACACACACACA
>NW_024671210.1:0-1971 GCF_008729295.1 Plectropomus leopardus | reverse complement strand
AAAGCTCTCCCACATGTTACCTGTTTGAATACATGGTTAGTTTTTACAAGATCAGAAGATTCCAGCTCTTCTATTGGCCATACCACCACCGTGTTGACATATACTGACTATACCCTGTTACTTCTGTGACAGTAACATATTGATAGTCAGAGGTACCTGCTCTCTATTTAAAGACATTCAGATGAATATTATTTTTCAGGTCATTAGCACACAAACTCACCAAACTCACTTTCTTTGTTGTTTTTGGTGAGTTAACAATACATTTACGTAATGAAATTCCCAAACACATAATTGTCTCATAAATATAATTTCACTGGACAACAAATTAGATTTTCAGTTTAATTACAGTGTTTACCAAGGTCTTTTTCTTTGGAAAACTTGGTCTTATTTATCCACACAGTAGAACAAGTTGCTAAATAACACTGGTGAAATGGGCCACAGGAACAGAAGACTGCGTCACAGAGTAAGAATTTCTTTCCTTCACCTGAGAGCAGCATCTAAATCAGATGGAGAGGATCCCGTCCAAGATACAAGGTGAATGGGATGGGCACAGTAAATGTTAAAGTCTGTTTTCAGTGTTTTTGTTTTTAAAAATTACAAAAGGCTCTGTGTGGCTGCAATGAGAACTCTGTAACATCTCTGATTCATGTGGTTTTCTCTCCCTCCCACTAGGCCTGGCGTCTTTGGTTACAGTGGGACACTGAGATAAAATAAAAGTGAGAATAACTGTAAAACTCGTATAGCTATTTCAATCATTGCAGTCAGTCTAGCACCAGGTGTTGTAATGGACATGTGTAATGTCAAGAAATCAAAGAATGTTGAAACTCTACCCTGTAAAATCCTGTGTTGCTTTTGCCTAATTGTTGCATCATCATTCATTTTTCTGTGACATTCCAGTCCCCTATCCATTCCAAAGGATGAATGTTTTTTTAAAAAAATCCTGAGTGAAAGCCATAAATGTACTTACTTATGTAACACTAATAGTATGAACCATAGATTTAGATTTGCGCTTCCTCCTTGCTTCAAGTCAACCTGCTGTGCCTTACAGTACCCATACTAGCAGTGGTTCCCGACTGGTGGGTCACGGTCCAAAGGATGTCCCAACACATAGTATGTCAGAGATGTAGTATGCCAGAAATACCAGGATGTTCTATTACATTCGGTTGGATTTTGCAGAATATAAGCCAGCATGCCATTCTGGCTAATGCTGACCGACAATAGTCTGTGCAGCTGAGGATATGTCACATTGACTGAGCTGCAAACACATGACAGCTTGTTGACAGCTGACTGACAGCTGATTAACAGCTGACAAAAGCTGAAATGACAGGTGACAGTGCAGTATAGTGACTGATTACCAGTTAAATTGTAATAATTGTATTAGAATTATTTTTAAATGAACAAAAAAAGATGACCATCAACAAAAAAAACAAACAAACAATGATATAGAACGATTTCTTTTAATTTCACTGTCATGACTATAAAATTTTGCAAACTATAATGAATGCAGCTATAATTTAAAAGTTAAAACATCATAACTTGTTAGAACAGAGTTAGAACAGCAGAGGTCTATGGATTGACCACTTGCTCTGACAAGCACAGTAATTGGCATTTTTTTTAAACTTCATGGTAAAGGATATTTGAGCAAGAGGGTCAAAGTGTGCATACTACATGCTATGTAAGGACAGCTGCAGCACCAACAAAAAGAAAAAGGAAAAAAAGTATCCTATGCCTATTAAAAAAGGGAGCATGGCTTGACTGTAGTCGACTTTGAATGATGTAGAACACTGTGACCAGCGTACAGACATCCCATGAAAGAAGTCTGTGAATTTGGGTGGAGTACTGAAGAAATCTAAAGTGAGGAAGCCGCTTGGATGAGAAGTGAAACATCTTAGAGAAACCCAAGCAAGTCCAGTTGCCTACGCAATACTTAATAAGTATATTATACCTGAAGAAAAACCAGGTCTTTTCTCA
>NW_024671209.1:0-257 GCF_008729295.1 Plectropomus leopardus | reverse complement strand
CTAACTTTAGAGAGAGTCACTCAGTTTTTATCTTTCGATTTGGGGTGTGGATGGAAGGCGGAGTTAGCGAACTTTTGCACCGAGCGATCGCACATCTGGTATAAGTTTCAAAAAGACCTAATGTAATTTAGGAGACATTTATGTCTCTGAACTTTATGACGAATTACGCGATCTAACCCGTGGTGTATAAATTCACGTATCTCCTCACTTCTATAGTCTCATCACAGTAACTTCCAACGCACGTTAGGAGACCCAAA
>NW_024671208.1:0-205 GCF_008729295.1 Plectropomus leopardus | reverse complement strand
CAACACCAAAGGTACGAGCTCAGCTCACCCAGGAGGAGTCAACTTTTTAATCCGAGAGAGGAATATTTTAAAAACAGGGAGTCATTCTGATTTATTTGCAGGACGACATAAAAATAACTGAGAATTCAAATCTGACGTTCTACGTGAAGTCTGTTTGGTCTTTACAAATTGGACGAAGTCGATTCGAGGTGAGCGAGATGTGACC
>NW_024671207.1:0-319 GCF_008729295.1 Plectropomus leopardus | reverse complement strand
AAATAAATAACTATGACATTTTTGGCAGACCATGAAAAAAATGCCATCAAATACTTATGACCTTGCACCAGTTTTCTTAGTGTTGTCATTTTATGTAATTTCTTTTATGTAATCTAATGGAAACTGTATTTAGCAGATATATAACTGAAAAAGATGATTCTGTAAGTATCCATCCATTCATCCTTCAAAGAGAGCGAGCGTCAGTGAGAGAGAGCAGATGTTTTTCTACTCCCCTTCTTAAATACACACACATATAATAACCCCGAGGCCAGCCATTACTGGCTGCTATTAGGGCTGTGTGTGTGTGTGTGTGTGTGTG
>NW_024671206.1:0-220 GCF_008729295.1 Plectropomus leopardus | reverse complement strand
AGGGACAGAGAGACAGAGAGACACACAGACAGAGGGACAGAGAGACAGAGAGACACACAGACAGAGGGACAGAGAGACAACCACCTGCTGCTGCAACAAACACAGACATACAGAGAGACACACAGACAGACAGAGAGAGGGACAGACGGACAGAAAGAGAGAGACATAAAGACAGAGACAGAAAGACATAAAGGCAGACAGACTTAGGACATTTATAACT
>NW_024671205.1:0-295 GCF_008729295.1 Plectropomus leopardus | reverse complement strand
ATAAAAAGACGGGCAAAATTACCGTCACTTTCAGGTGAAATGTGTTCTGCATCTCATCGAACTTTACATGATTAATTAACATGTTAATGAGCAGTGTGTGTCTAAAACGTAACACACAGTGTGTGTGTGTGTGTGTGTGTGTGTGTGTGTGTGTGTGACTGTATACTTTTGTTCCTGTTATATTTAGACAAGTTGTGGAATGAGTTACAGGTTTGCAGCTATGTTGTGGGAAAATGAAAAATGCCTCAAGCCAGTCTCTGTGTGTGTGTGTGTGTGTGTGTGTGTGTGTGTGTGT
>NW_024671204.1:0-216 GCF_008729295.1 Plectropomus leopardus | reverse complement strand
CTCCTCCTCCTCCTCCTCCTCCTCCTCCTCCTCGCTCCGTGTCCCTCTGTGAGGTTTCCATGTGTAAAAACTCATATTGCTGGATTATGCCAAAGTCACCTTGCCCTCACACTTCAGCTCTCAGACGAGTCACACACACACTCTTTCATCTGAGCACTCTGTCTGACACCTACGAACACACACACACACACACACACACACACACACACACACACA
>NW_024671203.1:0-323 GCF_008729295.1 Plectropomus leopardus | reverse complement strand
GTGTGTGTGTGTGTGTGTGTGTGTGTGTGTGTGTGTGTGTGTGTGTGTGTGTGTGCGCGCGCATGCACGTGCTGCTCTGAGCTGTGCTCTCAATCCCACCGGGCATTGTGGGCATGCCAAACATTTGCTTGCTTTTATGGTTAGATGCAGAGCGAGAGTCGTGGCTACTAATGTTTCAGATGCTCATCTTGCCGACCGTCCACGGCTTGTTGGCAAAGCAGATGCACAAAGTGAAAATCGTATTATTCGCTTACACCGCCGACAGTCTGGCGGATCCCACGTAAACCAAAAAGCACGTGTCTAAAAGATCAAAGCATCTCGCC
>NW_024671202.1:0-336 GCF_008729295.1 Plectropomus leopardus | reverse complement strand
CAACATTGCCAAAAATATTGTGTTGAAATCCTCCCTCTTCATCTGTGCAGAGTGCACAAACTGAGAGGATGAGAAATGACTTGAGGCCGGGTGCAGAGAAAGACAGAGTGTGACAGTTAACCCTTTGAAACCTGAACAAATTAGCTTGATTTCTTTCAAAAACATGGAAAGAAGGCCCAAAATTAGCAATAAATTAGTAAAAGGTTACAAGAAAATCGATTAAAAAAACAATAAAAAGAAAGGTAGAGGTAAAAGGTAGTTTTATTTTTCATTTTTCTTAGATGTGGTTTATGAAAAAATGAAATTAAACTTGACCCTAAATCCTGCTACAAAAAA
>NW_024671201.1:0-212 GCF_008729295.1 Plectropomus leopardus | reverse complement strand
CTATGATGTGTCTTGGCACGCTAATTAATGTGGTTTAAAATAGTTTTCAGCGGTTTTTTGGACATGTCATTTTTGGACATTTTTGCCACACTAGTATGGCAATTTCGATGGATTTTGGGACATGCTATTGTTTGGTGTTTTGGTCCATTTTTGCAAGATCTTTTGCTATGATGTGTCTTGGCATGCTAATTTATGTTGTTTAAAATGGTTTT
>NW_024671200.1:0-232 GCF_008729295.1 Plectropomus leopardus | reverse complement strand
CACCACTCAGACCTAATGAAAGAAAAAAGGCAAACAAAGGTAGCCGGTGGACAAAAGTATCAGATCAATGAGGCTTGTTGGGGTTGCTCAATCACTCCTCTCTTTTGTGACAAAGGGAGTTTGGGCATAAAGCTACAGTGGAGAAAGACATAGCCACTATTTACATTTAGGAAAGCTTACTAAGGGTTGATCAGATGTTCTCAAAGTGATCTGACAACATGACTAATGCCCC
>NW_024671199.1:0-1311 GCF_008729295.1 Plectropomus leopardus | reverse complement strand
CTGAAGAGGCAGGGCCGCACTCTGTACGGCTTCGGCGGTTAAACTCCATATCTGGAGAAATTAAATCAAAGGCCCTTTTAAGGGCCGCCCAAATACTTACAAAGAGTCGACTTCCTGTACAACTATCATTAATTAACTTATGTTAAACCCGAAATTGCCTTTCAGAGTTATTACGCTGTTCTGTGGTGGGTACATAAATGTGAATCAACTAGAATGCATGTAGGGATAACCAATGATGGTGTAATAGAGCAGCTTGTGGTGGAGACATTGTCTCCTTAATATCATTTAGGAGATTTATCCATTTGATAATGGTTATAATCATTTTGATAGTAGGCTAAAGATGAGGGAGCTGTCCAGGGTGCTTCTGCACAAAAACAATTTACATCTCACTGATTCCTTACTTATGGTAGAACACATTACATATTTAACAGGGAATTTGTTTTTAATTCTTCAAAGCCTATCTCCACCTTTCAGTTTGTGCATTGAAACAGAGCCAAAGTTTGGAGAATTGACCTCTCAAACCAATCTGATAAGTATCATACAAACACTTGACATCATGGAATTAATGTCAAGCTTTAATACACTAGCCTATTTCCTTCCTGGGTCATTTAGTGTTGTATTCTTGGAAGCAGAAGTGCAAAATGATATGAAACATTAAAACTGTCCCACACATTGTGTGTGTTTTATATATATATATATATATATATATAGCTCCACTAGCTAGCTATCGCAAAGAAGACCACCTTTACAAACTACAAATCATGATGAAATCTTCAAACCAAACATTTTCTAAATAATGGAAAAACCCTTAAAAATGCATTAATTCAATTACATTCAAATACTCCCTGTAAGTTATGTTGCTTTTTTTGTTTATTTGTTTATCCAAACTAATCATGGCTCATATTCATCTCCCTGTTGATCACAAATTACAAACACGACGTGACACTATGAGCACTCTTTAAGACTTGTGATATTAATCTAGCTATGATCTATGAGACTGTTTCCAGAGTGGAGGAAACTGTAGTTACAATACAATGTGGTAAAATCCATCATTCAAACCTTTAAATTCAAGCATTAACAGCTGGAAGCAGAGCTTTGATACCTTAGCCTGAGTTGTTGTCTGCAGCATGGGTCAGTTTCTATTAAAAAGCTGTTTTCTGTGTTTGTCTGTGACTGACATTTGAATCACAGATCGTGCACCTACTGAATCGTGTAGAAGTATTATTACTAACTCAGTTATTAATATGAGCTCCCAGCTTTTGGTGCAGTATTTGTGTTTTACTGAAATCTGGTTTTAGGAAAACGGAACAA
>NW_024671198.1:0-253 GCF_008729295.1 Plectropomus leopardus | reverse complement strand
TTGGATGAATTATTTAGAAACAACAGGATGCATCACTCCATGTCTCATCAAACCGCTCACACTGAGCTCTCATTATTATTACTAGGGGCAGATGTAATGTTTTGGGGGCCTGGGGCCACAAGCACATGACCTTATTTTCACCCTTTTTCTAACTGGGAATGTTGGCAGCTGTAGGAGAAGCAGGCCTACTGAAAAGTTTTTTTGATTTCTTTTCCTGAGTAAAATGATTAACAGCACAGAAGATTTACAGAAG
>NW_024671197.1:0-292 GCF_008729295.1 Plectropomus leopardus | reverse complement strand
CTTTTGGTAATTAAGTATATTTTAATGTTAATACTTAAATAATTTTTAGTAAAAAAGTAAAAAAATTGCAGTGTTTTGCTCTGTGTGTAGTTTTGGCTTGAGAAAATATCTGTAACTGGCTGTATTGTTATTGATCCCCAGTTAGATCACCAGAAGGATTATTGATTATTGACTGCATAAAGAGGAAAATACTGGGACATTAGTCAGTGCAGTGAGTCAAAACTCAAAATGAATTTGAACCCTTTTATGTCTCTTGAGGCATTTTGATTATTTCTGTTTTGATTATTTCTTT
>NW_024671196.1:0-206 GCF_008729295.1 Plectropomus leopardus | reverse complement strand
TGTGTGTGTGTGTGTGTGTGTGTTGCAGGGGAACCTCCACTGGCACTTTTTTCTTTTTTTTTAAATAAACAAACTCCATTTTGATGCTGTTTTATGCACTCTGGCATCTTATGTCTATTAAAAGTACAAAAATGATGAAAAAAATGATTTTACTGTGAATTATAAAATGGTTGGGGGGCCACAAGGCACCCAATCGATGGGCCAGA
>NW_024671195.1:0-229 GCF_008729295.1 Plectropomus leopardus | reverse complement strand
CACCATAATAAAAAATAATATAATAAAGTAGTGTAACAATGTCAGTGTTTAGAATAATTCCCCATTAAACCTAGTATCTTAAATTTTTCCAAATGACTTACCCTGCGATCTCATTCAGGTCTTTCAGCTTCCCTCCCTTTGCCATCAGTGGAAAATCAGCTGAGCTGAAACATAATATAGACAAATGGAGTCAACAGAATCACAAAGCTAAAAACATTCACCCTTAAAT
>NW_024671194.1:0-233 GCF_008729295.1 Plectropomus leopardus | reverse complement strand
AAAATACCAGCTATTGTTACAGACGTAAAGTGATGAGACTCAGGGGTAGAAGATAGAGTTTTGTTGCCATGCCTTTGCTAATGAGCACATACATTTCCTTAACAACCTCTCCACTTATCTCTCCCCTGGCCGTTTGTTTCTTCTTCATGCCACACTGTAAAATCTGACATGTTAATCTTTTTTGAAATACTCTTGAAAACGGATTGCCTTGAAAAAGTAAAGCAAATATAACT
>NW_024671193.1:0-203 GCF_008729295.1 Plectropomus leopardus | reverse complement strand
TTCCTGTTTCCTGCAGATGTCCAACAGCTGCTGGTGGTTAAAGAAGAAGTTCCCACCTCCAGTGTGGACCAGGAGGACCCAGAGTCCCCACACATTTATGAGGAGCAGGAGGACCCAGAGCCCCCACAGATTTATGAGGAGCAGGAGGACCCAGAGCCCCCACACATTAAAGAGGACCAGGAGGACCCAGAGCCCCCACACAT
>NW_024671192.1:0-208 GCF_008729295.1 Plectropomus leopardus | reverse complement strand
TGTGTGTGTGTGTGTGTGTGTGTGTGTGTGTGTCTGTGTGTGTGTCTGTGTCCATGTGGTTCCGTTTAACCCTTTCCTTTGAGTGTGACACCATTTAACCCATGGGCCAAAGCAGTGAGACTCCAGCTCACACCACATTTCCTGTTCGCTCAGCTGCATCTGGATGCAAATGGAAACACACACACACACACACACACACACACACACA
>NW_024671191.1:0-241 GCF_008729295.1 Plectropomus leopardus | reverse complement strand
ACAGGTTCAGTGACATCTGGTGACATCACTGGTGACATCATCCATCAGTGAGACCCATATTAACCCTTTGACTCCTCACAGAGGGGTGCTCAGGTAAACTGTGACATCAGCAGTGATCTGTAAACTGGTCAGTCCATCAGAGGGGTTAATTTAAAACAGCTGAAAACACGAAGAACATCCAACACATTTAAAGAGGATTTAAAAAAACAACATATTAAAGAGATGTGAGCTGAAACAGTCA
>NW_024671190.1:0-242 GCF_008729295.1 Plectropomus leopardus | reverse complement strand
GTGTGTGTGTGTGTGTGTGTGTGTGTGTGTGTGTGTGTGTGTGTGCGTGTCTGCATGTACAAACGTGTATGAGGTAATTATATGTATGCCTGTATAATGACATGTGACTGCATGTACATCTGTGCATGCATTCACAAAAAATGTGTGTGTATCTACATGTTAGTGTGTGTGTGTCTGTAATTAAAGACAAGAATGTGAAATTGTGTGTGTGTGTGTGTGTGTGTGTGTGTGTGTGTGTGTGT
>NW_024671189.1:0-343 GCF_008729295.1 Plectropomus leopardus | reverse complement strand
TGATACGCACATTTTTGTAACAATATACAAATACCACAAAGACTGATATAACACTTCCTTTGCTGAATTGAAAAAGTTTAAATATTTGCTGAAAAGACAGTGAAGCAACAGTCTATTTTCATAAAAACAAACCTGCAGATAGATTTACTTAACACCATGGAAGCCCCAATAGAAGATGTTTTTTAAAAAAAAATTGCAGTGTCTATACATAACGTAGGTGAGTTAACTAAAGTATTGGCAATAAATGCTCACACATGTTTTCCCTTGGACCTTTTTGGATGGACTCGGGGCAAGATCAAAACTTTCTCTCTCTCTGTCTCTCTCTCTCTGTCTCTATTTTGAG
>NW_024671188.1:0-1688 GCF_008729295.1 Plectropomus leopardus | reverse complement strand
AACTCCGACTCATATGCATTCATAAATGTGGAAGTTAACCAGGATCTTAATCTGAATTCAGCCTTCCTAAGTTTCCGTAGGAAGTAGAGCCTTTTCTGTGCTTTTTTAACCTGGGTGGTGATGTGTGATAAAGACAGTACTTCAGAGGAGCCTGTTCACCTGCTCCACCTCAGCTCCACTGATTTAGACGGGGGTGTGTGTCTTTGCAATACTGTCTGAGTGCAGTCATGGGTGTACAGTGTGAACAGGAGGGGGCCGAGCACACAGCCCTGGGGGGCTCCGGTGTTGAGCACTAATGTAGAGGTGAGACTGCCGATCCGAACTCTCTGGGGTCTGCACGTGAGGAAGTCCAGTATCCAGTTGTATAGTGTTGTACTGAAGCCCAGAGTGTTCAGTTTTCCAGTCAGCTTCATTAGATTGTGATGAACGCTCAAGTCAACAAACAGCATCCTGATGTAGCTGAGTGAAGACTGAGTGAGGAGGAGTGGATACGGCTCCTCTGTGGATCTGTTGGTTCGGAAAGCCGGGAGGCCAGGGCGATGCCGTCTAGAGAAACTTTATCTCTAGAACAAGAGATTCTGAGGAGTTTGTGCCCAAGTACAATAACTATAGTTTTGTCTGAATTTGACATCAGGAAACTGCAGCTCATTCTGTTTTTAGTAGTTTAGATAACTGATCAGTTCCTGTGGCTTCATTGATAGGTACAGTTGTGTATCATCTGTATAACAGTGGAAGTCCAGTGTTGTCTGAGAGTATTTACGATGAGCTTTGTTATGCCTCCGTGCCAGCGACAGCCAAGGCCAGAGGCGTCCGTTTGTTTCTGTGAACACCGTATCTCAAAAACACCTCAAGGGCATTTGTTAAAATTTGACACAAACATTCACATTGACTCACTGATGAGCTGATTAGATTTTTTGGTGGTCAAAGGTCAAAGGTGAAGGTCACTGTAACCTTGTCACTGTAACTGACACCTTGAGGGATTTTTTTGTTTAATTTGGTGCAAACTTTTGAGTAGACTCAAGGATGAGCTAATTAAAATGGGGTGATCAAAGGTCAAGGTCACCATCACCTTGCATCCATCTTCTTCTAGAATCTAATGGTCAAAGGTCAACGTAACAGTGACCTCCTAAACACAGATCTACAGATCTTCAGTGAGCGCACCTTGACTGGTGCTCAGAGGCACACTCCCACGTGGAGGTAAATCTGCTTTATCCTGTTTCTGCTCACATGACTGACACGACATCTTTTTGTTTACCAGCTCTCATCTGCTTTTCTCCAGGGTTTTAGTAAAAACAGGGTTGTATTACGCTCCCCTAGTGTCAGCGGACGCACTATATATCTTCCAGAAGCACAAAATAAAATCGAGCACTGCTGCTGGAAACATCCTGTTTAAAATGCTTCAATCACTGAAGTCTACCTTAAAAAGCTGTAACTTCCTAGTTGGTCATAAATCATATTGTTTTGATTTTGGACAAAGTCAACACTGAGTATTTTTTCTAATTCAGTGTTTTTCTTCTCAGTGTCTGAGCTGAGGGTCGTCCTGCTGGGGAACAGCTGGTCTCAGAGGAGCTCGGCTGGGAACTTCATACTGGGAGAGACTAAGTTCAACACTGAGCAAGAACCAGACTTTCTGAGAGTCAAAGGACAGCTGGAGGAGAAAGACATCGTTCTGATCAACACTCCAGATC
>NW_024671187.1:0-241 GCF_008729295.1 Plectropomus leopardus | reverse complement strand
AAACAGTGGCACACCATCTACACTGAAATTTAGCAGTATCTCATTTTCTGCTGAAAAGAAATCGGGATACTGTGAGCACATTTTTAAAAGTCCCGTCTCCACACCGAAGTAGAGGAACTGGCCAACACATAGATCCCTGACTTCTATTTGAGGTGGAGTTCCTAACAGAGTTCTGGCATCTTTTGGCAGCCGGTGGCCATTTTTAAGTAACACCAAGGGCAGCTCATCAACCGACGTGCGC
>NW_024671186.1:0-233 GCF_008729295.1 Plectropomus leopardus | reverse complement strand
TTAGCAGTTTTTTGGAAATGTCATTTTTTGCCATTTTTGCCATACTACAGCCTTGCTGTTTTGGTCATTTTTTTCGACATGCCGAATTTGGGTGTTTTTGGCGTTTTTTGCAACACTCTATGCAATGGTGTGTCTTGGCACACTATTTAATATCGTTTTAATCAGTTTTCATCAGTTTTTTGGAAATGCCATTTTTGCCATTTTTGCCATACTATAGCCTTGCTTTTTTGGTC
>NW_024671185.1:0-247 GCF_008729295.1 Plectropomus leopardus | reverse complement strand
CATACTATAGCCTTGCTTTTTGGGTCATTTTGTTGACATGCCATATTATCATGTTTTTGGCGTCTTTTTCACATTCTATGCTATGGCGTGTCTCAGAATGTTATTTAATGCTGTTTAAAGCGGTTTTCAGCTGTTTTGGGGACAAGTCATGTTTTGACGTTTTTCCCATACTATAGTCTTGCTTTTTGTATCATTTTTTCGACATGCCATTTTTTGTTGTTTTTGCCATACTATAGCCTTGCTTTTT
>NW_024671183.1:0-254 GCF_008729295.1 Plectropomus leopardus | reverse complement strand
ACTGTGGAAAAAAATTGTTACATTCAGACTGTTAAGTGCAAAAATGTGCCATTGAAACTCATTCAAACTGCAATTTTAGATTCCACAGCCATCAAAGCATAAAAACATGCATTGTATTATTTCTGGGAGTCATTCTGGACTTTTGCCTCAGAATTTGGTGTTTTCCACCCGATGGCATCATTTTTACCATATTTAGCATCTTGTGAAAATACATGCTTTTTCACTAGATGCACTGTCACAATCAATATTGCTGC
>NW_024671182.1:0-206 GCF_008729295.1 Plectropomus leopardus | reverse complement strand
TGTGTGTGTGTGTGTGTGTGTGTGTGTGTGTGTGTGTGTGTGTGTGTAGTGTACGTCTGAGTGAGCGTCTTACCTGTTAAGGTGCGTGATGATGTATTTGAAGACCTGGTAGTTGACAGACGGAAACTTCTTCACGATCTCCCGCAACACCTGCAGGCGCTCCATGTAGTCCACGATTTCTGACAAACACACACACACACACACAC
>NW_024671181.1:0-314 GCF_008729295.1 Plectropomus leopardus | reverse complement strand
TAAAGCAAAGGAATTATTTTATTTTTATATATTTTTTTATTTAAATTTTGCTGGAGGAGGAGGAGAAGTGGCTCTGTCCGCGTCGGAAGCTGATTTATCTCAGGGCAGTGGAGCCTCGCTCAGCGGGCGGAGCTCTCTTCTGCTCCGGGCAGTGCAGCGGGGCTACAGCGCCGACCTGCTCTACATTCCCATAGCTAGTATGCTAGGTGGCTGCGTGTTAGCATTACTAGCGTCACGTATTATGAAGGAAATTATGAGATTTTAATTTTTAACATATCTGGCGTTTGATTTTCAAATGAGTAAAAACCCACATT
>NW_024671180.1:0-249 GCF_008729295.1 Plectropomus leopardus | reverse complement strand
CACACACACACACACACACACACACACACACACGCAGACGATCATATGAACTCTTCATGTGAACACGGACAACACGACACGCTTTGAGCGCATCAGCACAAACAGTGACAGCAGCGTCTGCAGTACCTTCAGTTTAGTCGACATCTGGTATCCGACTGGTTTCTCTGTCTCTCCTCCGGGCCAGATGATCTTCCTCTGAGGGTTCATCACAACCTGCACACACACACACAGACACACACGCACACACAC
>NW_024671179.1:0-213 GCF_008729295.1 Plectropomus leopardus | reverse complement strand
CGTGTGTGTGTGTGTGTGTGTGTGTGTGTGTGTGTGTGTGTGTGTGTGTGTGTGTGTTTTACCTCCAGCTGTCTCCATGTGTGTGTCAGGTTGTGTAGTCTGCGGTGGAAGTTCTCGGGCAGTTCGGTGCCGCTCCTCTTCAGAGACTCTGCTCGGCCCAGCAGGCTCGTCTTCCTGCTCTCCATCATCATCAGCTCAGCGTGGCTGCTCTGG
>NW_024671178.1:0-354 GCF_008729295.1 Plectropomus leopardus | reverse complement strand
TTGAATGACGCAGTGACTGCGTGCACTGCCATTACAGCTAATTGGCATCTCCCTCCCCCATTCAAATATCCACAGTCATAGTTCAGAGGTGGAAATGTAGCCCTATTGCTCCTCAGAGTTTATCCAGCCTAATGGCAGACCTAATGGCAGACCTACAGGGTATAAAAGTGATATAAGTGGGTTTTTTTTAATGTTTTTTTTTAAGAAATCCAATGTTCTGTTCACTACATTGCTTTCCTAAGTTCACTAGCATTATTAAAATAGGCCCTTTTCCCCACCACAGAACCTAGGCTTAGATAAAATAATAATTATAATAATAATTTTATCAAAGCCAGTATTTTTTATTGTTTTTTT
>NW_024671177.1:0-1008 GCF_008729295.1 Plectropomus leopardus | reverse complement strand
CTGTGCGTGTGTGCGTGTGTGTGTGTGTGTGTGTGTGTGTGTGTGTGTGTGTGTGTGTGTGTGTGTGTGTGTGAGTGTGTGAGTGTGTGTGTTGGTGCACAGGTGTGTGCTTTTTCCAGTTTCACGACTCGGGCTGCAGCAGGTCACATGTCGAGTCCTTTCACTGCAGCTTGAGCCTGACGGTGCTGAGACGGCTGCACAGGTGCTAACTGCTGTTTCACAGAGCTGCACAAAACTGAACGTTTAAGACACTCAAGACGCCTTTGAGGTTTACGTATGTGCACTTTTTTATTTTAAGAATAAAGGATGTGGCAATAAAGCTTTTACTGAGCTTAGATTAAGTTCATTTATGTTCATTTAATTTTTTTTATTTTTGTAAACGAAAGAGGACACAAAACACAACAGCAGCAACAATAATAGAGTCCAGACCACACATACAGCAGGAAAATAACAACAACAACAACAGCAAAAGGATAGTGATTAGGGGTGCTCGATATCGACTTTTGTCTTTCTTCTTGACTGATATCAAGTGTGATTTAAAGAGGTAATGGATGTTTTCTGCAGTAGATCAGCAGGAGGAGTCGAGTGCAGGTCTGCGTCTTTTGTTTATTTTCTCAGACTCGAGTCTAATGATGGCGTCTCCTGTTCAATTTATTTATTCCTGTTATTTTTCCTGCGAAGCAAACACAAACATGAGCGGGGTGGACGGATGAGACGGAGACACAGAGCAACAGACGGAGAGACTGGGCTCTCAGATGACATTTTTTAAATTTCTTAAAAAAAAAAAAATTACTCTATTTCATTTTATATGTTTCTTTCTTTCAAGTTTTATTGTTATTTCTATGTAAAATTTACAATCAGACAGCACAACAATAGTCCGCACCTTATGTAACCCATCAGGCTCTTTCAAAAAACCAGCAAGTGAACTAACAAAAAAAACAGAACGAGGGAACAACAAAAGCAAAACCAGCACAACAACACCTACAAAAAACAAACAAACAAACCAAC
>NW_024671176.1:0-5214 GCF_008729295.1 Plectropomus leopardus | reverse complement strand
ACAATCTTAACTCTAGAAGTTAGAAAATGTATGCCCATAAACAGTAAAGAATGAACCACAAAATGGCTTTGACATATGAAAAGCAATGTTTCAGAATGGTTAAGGTCAATCCTCAAATCACCAAATATTCTGTCACATGAACTGAAAAGACCCATTCACAAAAGACTTTCCTGTAATTTCAACATAACCTGGCCAAAGTGAAGCTGTGTCCAACACAAGGTTGTGGTTGTGGCTGTAAAGCAAGGTGAGCTAGCTAATAAAACCAAGGATTCACTTTCTTTTTCCAACCTAACTTTGAATGTTTAATTAAGTAATTGAATGAATACACATTCACTTTTGATGTTAAGTATCTATGTTACTATTTCAGGCAGACATAGTCTGTCCATTATTGTGATTTTGGAGAATATCAGACCACATTTTATCACTAAAATATGCAGAAACACAGGGGAATCAAAGAGGTTCATTTACTTTTTTTGGCACTGTAAATGATATTAATCAAGAAACATTTCAGCAGTTTATGGTGACCATACTATAAAAGTAACTAAAATAACTTGGTTTGTGCATATCTGGTATCAGCTGGACAATCCAGGTATTGATTCTCTATAATACTGGTAAGGGTTACCAGTCCCACATGCACACAAAAAAAAACACACACGCATGAACACACATATATAATCTTGGTTGGTTGGCAGCTCTCAATGTTGAGTGCCTAGTCTTAAAGTGACTGGATCGATACAGGGGAGTGAATTGCCAATTTCAGTTTGTTCTATTGAAATCGGCTGGCGCTGCATTCTAGAGGGAGAGCACCTGAAATTGGCAGTGGCAGAGTGGAATTGGATTTGTAAGGAGAGAGAGAAAAGGAGTGAGTAGAATGATCAGAGACGGACTTGGACACCTACATTTTCATGCATGCACACACACACACACACACACAAACGGTTGTTGAGTCGTCCTTGTGCCCATGTATTTTAGCCAAATTACGGTAAATGTTATGAAAGCCCTTTGTCTTTAACCATCTCGCCTAGATGTACCCACTCACACACACTCATCCAGAGCTCATTTTGGCTTCTTCGATCGTGTAGTCCCAGGCAATCAAGCTCTGTGTTGGAGGAGCAGATGATTGTGTCTCTAGATAGTGAATAGCTCATTCAGTTGATCCTCCCCATTCTGTTTATTGGGATTACATGGACTGATGCCATCACCAAACTACAGAGTGCATTGGCATAGATGGATGGATGTCTGGCCATAGACACTGTACACAATTTAAACCATAGCTTTGCAGTCCTTTCTAGGCTGAGAAACTAAATAAACAGACAGTGCAGAGTTTATTCAGTTCCGCCTTTGAAGGTCGCAGAGACATGGTGGTGCTGGACCACACTGAACCTTCACTCTTTCCGGTCAACTAACAGACCTATAATTTCATGTTCAGAAACAGAACTCTGTTATACAACTGGAGACTGCCTCCCGTTATAGCTATTTAATCTCTGTCTGAGGAGACAAACAGGACTCCCTGGAAGAAGAGAGCTTGTATCCCAATGGGACCCTCCTGGCTAAATAAAAAAATAAAAAATAATTTGCTAACCAACTGCCGGCTTCAGATTTCTGTGGGTCCCAACATCTATCACAATGCAGGATGACCAGAGAGGAGGTGAGTGTTGTTCATCACTGCTGCTGACCTGCAACATGATGATGATTGTGGCATTGTGTTAGTGTCACAACAGAGGGTGCAGTCATCCGTCTCCCCCCACAAAGCCTAGTGAGCATTGTTACGAGACAAAGATGGGGCAAAATTGAGCAACAGTTACACGTAGTGACTCTAGGTCTAGGATCACTTGCAGAGCTTTGTAATGAGATAGCTTTTTCCCTTTACCCTGTATTTGTTAAAGACTTGTGTTCTATACAAATAATGTGTTAAAAGTGTTTTGTTCAAAATAGCCACTTTCTAAAGATGGTACTTGGTCCAATAAATCCTCATAACCCTCAAATCCACAATGGCTCGTATATGATATCCTACAAAAATGCACACTAAACAATTTGTGCTGTTTTGCAAATGTGCAAACCACAAAAACATTAACTTCCTTCATAATGAAAAATTATGTTATTAATGTAAATTTACTGAAATTAGGTTTAGGCAAGTAAGGTTACTATAATTAGGTTTAAGAAAAGAGGAATGGTGAGGACATAACCTTAAAATTACTCAAAGTTCACTAAAAGTTCACATGGTTTTGAACTCTGGTCTCACTGCAGCATTCAGGATTGTGTCCTCATAATCTAAATACTTGGGTTATGCATGAATTACTGGCTCATCATTATTTGGGATATGTATAAATTTTGGTTCTTCAGTTTATGAATGAACAGTGCAATATGAATAGCCTGCCTTGTCATCATAAGCAATATTTACACACCTGTTTTGTCCAGTGTCTTGGTTTTTGCCGGGTATGTGGAAATCAGAGTCTGCTCTTAGTAACACCAAAAATACAAGAGGAGGGGAAACGTCTGCACTTATGCAATTCACGGTTTAGCTAGTGTTAACTAATAACTATATTACCTAACACGAAAACACAGGAGTCAATCATATTTATGGACTACAAGCAAGATAACAGTTTTAGTTTTCAACTGACTCACGCTGCTCACACACCCTGAGTGATCAGTCCTCTCTCACCTACATAATCATTTGGCTGTTGAACTGATTAGGGACCAGATAAATGCCATGGCAGCTACTTGACTATATATGACGCTGGAGCTGTTTTTACTGCTTTAATGAGTGAGAGAACAACCATTAACTTCAGTGTAACTTGATCCGCTGTTATCAAAGGAGAGAGGAGACGGCCCATGGATTTATAGAAAAAAATCAGAAAGTGAGTAGCTAGTTTCAGAGTGCTGACTGACAAAATTACATCACAGGGGTAGAAATCTTGTATGTGTCTTGCAGAAAACAGTGAACCTTTTTTAAACATCTTACTAGAATGCCACCAAAGCCCGGAAATCCCGATGATCCGCATGTGATTAAACATGTTGCCACGCCTGATAGCGGCAACACATACAAATACAGATACAGCGATTGCAGTATCATCTGTTACATAATCATATTGTATAAAAATATACAAATAACAATTAATCTTTGATCACAGTGGTTTAACAATATATTAACACGCACATGTACATGCATGTGTGTGTATGTGTGTGTGTGTATCTGTGCACCTGTGTGTAAATGAGTGGTGATGTGGTAACAGTGGGGTAAAGATTACTCATGCTAAGTCAGCTTACATAAAAAGCAAAAAATACACAATAATCTTTGGGTAAATTATAATCATACAAGTGTACACACACACACACACACACACACACACACACACACTCGGCTCTGTGGAATCAAACATGATGCAGGATTGATTGTAGCAAGCTGATGTGAGGATTTTAGACTGCAGTTGTTTTCTTTCACTGTAGATGGTTATCTAACATTTTATGGTTTAGGGGTCTGCATGCTCAGACTATTAAACGCACGCACGCACACATGCACGTGCACACACGCACACACACACACACACACACACACACACACACACACACCCACACACACACACACACACACACACACACACACACACAAACAATGCTGTAAAGGAGTGGTGAGCCCCTATGACCATAATACATCCTGTTGATTATAAGGTGCTATCTCACTTGAACTCAGAAGCACTTTGCCCTGAACATCGGAGAGAGCCGAGGTAAGACTGCAGCTGCAGGCTGTCTACCAGCTTAACTCAAAAACTAATCTTTATATTATAGCATTTGTTGATGATGAAACATGATTCACAATACCATGTTGGATGATTATTACTGTTATGCTAGTGTTTTTTTTTGTTTGTTTTTTTTTTATATAAAATTACATGATTATGATTAATAAAAACTATCAAATTCAAAAACCAATACTGATTTCCTTTTAGCTTTCTGCAGCCTGCAGATGTTTGCATTATGCCATTCTATCCACATTACTATGGACAGACTGTGACCAAGTTTGTTAATGATAATGTTGGTTATGTGTAGCTCTTCGCCAGTAGAGTAAATAATCCACTGCCAATTGCAATGCAGCCCTGAGGAACAGATGTCTATGGAGGGCTTTGAATACTGATTTGGAGACAGATTTTTTTTTTAGTCAGATGTACACAGCACTGACACACTGTTTTTAGTCAGTCTTGAACGTAACTACAGGTGACAAACCTCCTCTTGGGCTGACATTAACGTTTAAGGATATGTCTCAAAGTAACCACTGAACTAAAGGTATTAAGTTAAAGTTCAAATGAGATATTAGATGATATTCTAAACTGCCTGCACTCATGGGAATCTCAACAGTGCGGCCATAAAGTGCCACTGATTTTTTTTCTAAGTGTGTGTGCATGTACACATATCCGAGTCTGTGTGTCTGGAGACGTAAAATGATATGCTGTTATGGGTGGAAGCTATTTTTGGGCACTTAGGCTGAATGGGAGACGAGAGAGGCTAAAAGGTTTGTACTGTATGAATGGGTCTGTTTGTGTGCCTCTGTGTTTCATTGCATGTTTGCAGGCGAATTTTTGTGATTCTGTGTGGTGTGCAGGGGGGGCATGCACACATTTGACACTCTGTCTCTCTCTTTGCCCTCGCCTGCTCTTCACAGCACATTAAACAGGATGGCTATAAGCCTCTCATTCACCCAAATAGACACATACCCACACACACACTGACATTCACCTTGTTTTTGTCTCCAAGAGTACACTGGAGTGAAGCCTAATTGCTTGAGTGATATGATGGGTGCCTTTGCAAAGACTGGGCCCGGCCTGTCGGGCAGTTTTGTCAACTCTGTTTTCTTTCTTTCTGTGTTCTTTTTCTTGTCTTTCCTCTGCGCTCTGATTTTTTCAATTTAGTTTTTTTTTAAACTTCAGAAAGCTTTTGCTGAATCCAAGGTTAATGCAAGGAAAATATATGTGTGTGTTTACTATAGTTTGGCTGTTTAATGCATGTGTGCGTGTGTGTGTCCCGCCAATGGGCCTCATTAAGCAGGAAAGTTTTTTTGAGACCTTCGAGACCTTGCCTTTAGTAAACTTGGTGTCATTATTGGGTGTTAATGATGTTGGCCTTTGTAATCACTCTCTGTGTGTATGTGTGCATTTGTGTGGTGTGTGTTAGATGGGGAAAAGGCGGTTCTCGGGTTTGGAGGTGACCCTCATGGTCATGTTC
>NW_024671175.1:0-270 GCF_008729295.1 Plectropomus leopardus | reverse complement strand
CCGCCAGAGTCACCGTGGTGTCCCAGGTCCACTTCCTGTTTTCCATGTTCATGTTCTGATTTGGGGGGGGTCTGTGGGAGGGGCTGCTGACTCATCACTGTGAGTCTTTCTAACAGGAGATGCAGGAAAACGTCAAGAAGTGTAAGAACTTCCTCGCCACACTCATCAAGCTGGCATCCCACAACTCGCCCTCCCCAGATACCTCCAAGAATGTGAAGGCCCTGGTGCAGGACCTGCTCGTACGTTATTATTATTACTATTGTTTTTATT
>NW_024671174.1:0-216 GCF_008729295.1 Plectropomus leopardus | reverse complement strand
TAAAATGTCATAATTTAGCATGTTGAAAAAATGGGCAAAAATCACATATTATAGTTATATAGTATCATAGGCAAAAATGTCAAATTTTGACATGTCCCAAAAATGGCTGAAAACAAGATATTCCATCTTGAAGGGAACCGTCATAGTATACAAAGTGGAAACAAAGGCTGGGAAAGGCCAATAACGGCCAAAAATGTGCAAAAATCGGCAAAACTC
>NW_024671173.1:0-212 GCF_008729295.1 Plectropomus leopardus | reverse complement strand
ACACACACACACACACAAACACACTTTCCCTCCCTCGCTCTGTGCCTCTTCCTATAAATCAATACTTTCTCTCTTTCTCTCTCTATCCATCAATATCCACTCTGCCCAGTGTGGGTGGGGCAGTGGTTTCCATTTTAGGTGTTTAGGCTTGAGCGCACACACACTTCCTCCCTCCCACACACACACACACACACACACACACACACACACAC
>NW_024671172.1:0-234 GCF_008729295.1 Plectropomus leopardus | reverse complement strand
CACACACACACACACACACACACACACACACACACACACACAGCTCTGTATGACTGACAGTGACGAACAAAGAGAGACAGAAAATAAAAAATGAAAGAACCGAAGAGAGAAATGAACTAATGGCTCCTGTGTGTGTGTGTGTGTGTGTGTGTGTATGTATGTGTGTGTGTCTGTGTGTGTGTGTGTATGTGTGTGTGTGCGTGCGTGTGTGTGTCTGTGTGTGTGTATGACTGT
>NW_024671171.1:0-203 GCF_008729295.1 Plectropomus leopardus | reverse complement strand
GCTCTCCCTTAGAGATAGGGTGAGAAGCTCGGTCATCCGGGAGGAGCACGGAGTAGAGCCGCTGCTCCTCCGCATTGAGAAGAGCCAGATGAGGTGGCTTGGGCATCTAATTAGGATGCCTCCAGGACGCCTCCCTGGTGAGGTGTTCAGGGCACGTCCCATCGGTAGGAGGCCCCGGGGAAGACCCAGGACACGCTGGAGAG
>NW_024671170.1:0-206 GCF_008729295.1 Plectropomus leopardus | reverse complement strand
TGGAGTCACAAACTTATTGCTTTAACTTGCAAGCTAAAGACATTTACATGCCGATGATGCTATCTTCAATCTTCAATCATTCTTTCAACGATCAATCCTCCGCACATACTAAGGTCTGCTTCGGAGTGCCACAGGGTTCTGTGCTTGGACCAATTCTTTTTACTTTATATATGCTTCCTCTAGGCAACATAATTAGAAAACACTCT
>NW_024671169.1:0-270 GCF_008729295.1 Plectropomus leopardus | reverse complement strand
AAATGAATGAAATGAGGACAAGTACAACAAAGACGAGCACTCAGGTCATCACTGACAGAGACAATACTACATGCAGATTAACTAACACAGAACATAGAAAGCTGGCTGACACCAATCACATAGAAAGGCAGTAGTATTTATACAATGCTGTGACGTCGATGGTAGGTATCAATTACTAACATGTCAGGTACTAGATGTCTTTTGAGGAATGAGGCATGTATGTGTGTTGCTAAATTTCCTGGCACTGGTCAAGCTCTGGTATCCGTCGTC
>NW_024671168.1:0-226 GCF_008729295.1 Plectropomus leopardus | reverse complement strand
TGTGTGTGTGTGTGTGTGTGTGTGTGTGTGTGTGTGTGTGTGTGTATGTGTGTGTGTGTGTGTGTGTGTGTGTGTGTATGTGTGTATACAATGACGTGTGTCTTTGAAGAGGAGAGGGGAGGGGGGTGTTTTCATGAGGCGTTTGTAACCTAATAAAGATACAGTGAGGATGGTGTTGTGTGAGTGTGTGTGTGTGTGTGTGTGTGTGTGTGTGTGTGTGTGTGTG
>NW_024671166.1:0-233 GCF_008729295.1 Plectropomus leopardus | reverse complement strand
CACACACACACAGCTGTTCCAGTACATGACACAGTCCAAAAATCCAATTTTTTTCCACACTTCAGTTTCGATTCTAACAAGGGATTAGAAAAAGGGTTTGTGATCCCTAAAAAATAATTTATCCTTGTTTTAACCTCGGTGGTTCCTGCTAATTTCCCCACTGTCAACAATCAAAGCAACTGCGTCTGAGTCAAACAAGGGCTGAAAGTATTAGTCATTTAATGAATTAGTAA
>NW_024671165.1:0-1396 GCF_008729295.1 Plectropomus leopardus | reverse complement strand
GGCATCATGACAAAAACTGACATCTGAAGAGATTAAATTCTGAAAATGAATGAATATTTGGGAAACATTTTCATATTCTTCAAAAAAAAAAGTGACAGCAGAAAGTGGACTTAACCAAGCAGAGTTCGTCACTGTAGCAAACGTTTATATATTTAGTGTCTTAATATGCATTGCAGTGGTTGGATTTATATGAGTTTTGGAGTATTGTTTTACTTTAGACTGACAGATGTAAATGTACCTTTTCCATTTCTTTGAAGTCATCATCTAGCTTGGTTCCTTCTGCTCCGCCGACCTTCTCGCTGACTTTCTGTAAACAGGAAACACAAACAAAAAACAAAGACTTTAATGTTTTCACCCACAACGAGAAAAAAGGAGATCTCTGCTTTTTTTCTTGCTGCAAGATAAGAGAGAGAATAGAGCTGTAACGAGGAAAAAAAGGAAATAGAAGATGATAGAAAACTGAAGACAGAGTTATTATAACATCAGTTTGTAGACGACAAAATGAACAATAGATGGAAATGAGGAGCGTTTATGTGACATTTAATTCCTCAGTGTTATTGTTCATGTTCAGTTTGAATTTTCTGACGCTTCAGTCTTCTAAAACAACACTAGAATTACTGTCTCATGGTTGTATTTGACTCATCTTCCCCCGACAGCTCAGAAGATTTATACAATCAGCACAGTTTACAGATTAGTGTCAACAATTCAGTGTCGGACCAAATGTCTCCCCTTCTGTTCCTGAGATATGACGCCGAATAACGGACAGAAACACGTTTCTGGAGAACATTATGATGTCACAGAGAAGATGACCATTGACTTTTTGGATATCTATTTTTGGATATCACCCTATTAGACATGTGTGTGAAATTTTGTAACAGTTAGCAGGTGAATTCTTGAGTTATGTCCAACAATATGTTTTGTGAGGTCACAGTGACCTTTGACCACCAAATTTTCATCAGTTCATTCTTAAGTCCAGGTGAACATTTGTGCCAAATTTGAAAAAAATCTCGCAAGCTGTTCTCGAATTATCACCTTCAGAAACATAACACAGACGAGGTCAAACTGACTTAGACCTTTTTCCAAAGTCTAATCACTTCATTGTTGAGTTTGAATTGACGTTTGTGCCAAATTTGAAAAAAAAATCCCCAAACATGTTCTTGAGATGTCGTATAAACAACAATGAATTAAACAAGGCCCTAGCAACCTTGATCTTTGACCACCGATTTCTTATTAGCTTATTCTTGAGTCCAAGTGGACGTTTGTGCCAAATCTGAGGAAATTCCCTTGACGTGTTCTTGAGTTATTGCTTTTTACAAATGACAGATGAGGTCACAGCGACTTTGACCTTGGACTTTTGAATACCACAATCTAGTTGGCTGATTGTTGAGTCTTAGTG
>NW_024671164.1:0-237 GCF_008729295.1 Plectropomus leopardus | reverse complement strand
ACCAGAGAAGTCGCAGAATATCACTCAGTGGAATTGAGGTTTTTTTCAATATTTTGAAAACATTGCTAAAGTCTTGCCCAAATCTGTAATGGAAACCTCTGGGATTTACTGTCACAGGGAGAGAGGAGCTGCAGAGACCCCTGTGTGTCATGCGCGGTGACGCTCTGAGCAACTACTGCATCAAGCTGTCTCATTTTTAACGCCATTTAGTAATAATAATAACTTTATTTATATAAC
>NW_024671163.1:0-913 GCF_008729295.1 Plectropomus leopardus | reverse complement strand
TATTATTATTATTATTTGATTGTGGCATCTTTTTTTCAGGCTATTTTTCTGTTTTTGTCCTTTTACTTTTCTTTTTCTTTCATTATTTCATTATTTTTGATTAAATTTTCTTTTTTAATGTCTTTATGATATACATAAATATGAAAAGACAAGTAACTGTGATTATAAGTCATATTTGGAGTCAGTTGTAAAGGGACAACTTTTATCCTGTGTATAAAATTAAAAAAAAAAAATAGAAATGTCTGAAGCAGAGTGACATCAAATAATAAAATCTAAACCTCACAGGTTTTTTTAGCCACACACTCTCAGCTCTGACCATTTAAAAATGTGTAACTGAGTGTAGCTGAAACTTTCTGCATTAGAGATGTTTTCATATTTCATAAGAGTTAAAAATGCTGCAAAATTAAAGAAAACAAACAGACAAAGCCTGTTTTGTTTCCGGAAAAATTAAATGAAATTATAGAGAGAATATTACTTGAAGTTTTGAAATCAGATTCCACTAAATGCGACTAACTCGACCTTCGACGAGGATTATGAGGCTTCAATACGATGAACCTCTCCGTGTATTTGTGTGTGTGTGTGTGTGAGTGTGTGTGTGTGTGTGTTGACCTCTAACTGTGCAGTTCACACACTGCAGGTCATCACTCATGATGTCACGGCTCCTAGAAGTTCAAAGGTCACACTCTGACCTCACAGGAAACCTGTGAGACAGACGCTGGTTTAACCCTGCGAGGCAATCAGAGGTGATCAGACATTAAACTTGTCTGAGGCCTGCAGGCACACACACACACACACACACTCACACACACACACACACACACACACACACACACACACAGCTGAGTGTGTGAACGCAGCTGCGTTTGGCCTAAAAATAGACTTTAAGGGAACATGCTGGAAAGATGTTTTTTTT
>NW_024671162.1:0-229 GCF_008729295.1 Plectropomus leopardus | reverse complement strand
CAAAAAGAGCCAAAAACAGCATAATTTGGCGAGTCGACAACATGACCAAAAATCCAAGACTATAGTAAGGCAAAAATGTCAAAATTTGACACGTCTGAAAAACTGTTGAAAATAGCTGGATACAGGTTAGAATAGTGTGCCATAACACGCCATTGCAAAGAAAGTTGCAAAAAGAGCCAAAAACACCATTATTTTTCATTTTGAAAACGTGACCAAAAATCCAAGACTG
>NW_024671161.1:0-969 GCF_008729295.1 Plectropomus leopardus | reverse complement strand
GACTCCCCTCTCTTCAGTCTTTGTTCCTTGGTTTTCTCCTCCCTCCTCCTTTCTTTCCTTTTTGTTCACCAACTTCTCTCTCCTCTTTCCTCCTTCTCTGGTCTGTCTGTTCTCTCCTCTTCTTCATCTTCCTCCTTTACTCATCCTTAACCCTTAGGGACTGTTTGGTGCATTTTAACCGCTTTTCATTCTTCATTTTTTGATCATTTTGGCTGTGTTCATGCATATGGCATACATTTTGGTGAGACTATGTATTTTTGTTTATCTTGGAATTTCCAGCTCAACTCCAACAATAAGTCTAAAATACACTGTGGAAACGAAATTGTTACATTCATACTGTTAAGTCAAAAAAAAAATGTTCCACTGAAACCCATTCATACTGGCATTTTTGATCCCACAGCCATCAAAGCATAAAAACATGCATTGTATTATTTCTGGGTGTCTTTTTCTGGGCTTTTTCCTTGGCATTTGTCATTTTTACGCTTTCCATCTGATGGTGTGGTGATTTTTGGTGTTGTTGGTTTTTTTTTGCTTGTTTGTTTTTACCATATTTGGCATATGGAGAAAATTTATGCTATTTCCTCTAGGTGCACTGTCACAATTAGTGTTGCTGCTCATCATTAACATATCCCAGACTGTGTTAATTTAATTTTTTAATTTAAACACACACACACACACACACACACACACACACACACAAAAGAAACACTTAATTCTTTTTTGTGTTTTTGTTTTCAACTAAAAACATAGTGGCATCATGACAAAAACCTGGCATTTAGAGGGTTAAAATTCTGAAAATTGATGAATATTTGATATTTATGAATAGGACTGATGCTGGTTAAAAAATTAACTCAATGAAAGTAGAAAATAATATTAAAGTGTAATTTTTTTTAAAGCTTGATTTTGAAAACGCATTTTGTGAGCAGAGCAATACAAGTGTGCACAATATTAAAGCAGGGGCCCAAGGGT
>NW_024671160.1:0-233 GCF_008729295.1 Plectropomus leopardus | reverse complement strand
CACACACACACAGCTGTTCCAGTACATGACACAGTCCAAAAATCCAAATTTTTTCCACACTTCAGTTTCGATTCTAACAAGGGATTAGAAAAAGGGTTTGTGATCCCTAAAAAATAATTTATCCTTGTTTTAACCTCGGTGGTTCCTGCTAATTTCCCCACTGTCAACAATCAAAGCAACTGCGTCTGAGTCAAACAAGGGCTGAAAGTATTAGTCATTTAATGAATTAGTAA
>NW_024671159.1:0-231 GCF_008729295.1 Plectropomus leopardus | reverse complement strand
AAAACAGCATAAAATAGCGTGCCAAGAGACGCCATAGCATAGAATTTTGCAAAAACACCCAAAAACCCAATAATATTGAATGTCAGAAAAACGACCCAAGAAGCAAGGCTATAGTATGGCAAAAATGTCAAAATATGGCATATCTTAAAAACTGCTGGAAACACCTAAAAACAGCATAAAATAGCGTGCCAAGAGACACCATAGCATAGAATTTTGCAAAAACGCCCAAAA
>NW_024671158.1:0-821 GCF_008729295.1 Plectropomus leopardus | reverse complement strand
TAAATACATATACATAAAGGCTACTCTGTTAATCAGAGCACCAAAATTTTGGAGCGCAGAGTATAGATCGAGCAGCAGAATGCCAGAAACAGTAAAAGTGAAACTTTAACGTTCATTGATTGATAAAGAAATAGATTGTTCGAATTCTTAGAACGGCGTTCTCATTTCAGTGTTGTCCAAAGTTTTTCTAACAAATCTGACATGAAACTGGCTGCCATCCCATGGAAAATGTGCACCCTGATTGACAAATTGATCACATGATCAGTTCCTCACCAAGTGACTCAAACTCAACAAACTGCTGCTAAGGGGGGAAAAAAAACTTTTCAAGAGTTCTTTCTTTTTGTCTTCATCTAGATTCCAGACCATTTGTTTAGATATAGATTTGATTATTAAAATTGTTATTTATTACAGTTTCTGTAAATCATTGCATAGCACATTGAGTGTCAGCTAGACTGGATTACAGTAACTGTATGACAAGAGAGGCTGTACATATACAAGTTGCAATTCCAACCTACAATCTCAATTTTTTATTTTAATATTAAAGCCTTTTCCACAATCTCTGAGCAGCAAGAAAGATCCTACCAAGATAATTATTTAAAATAATGTGAAAACACTTTGCAAAACTGGATTATTGTGTGGAGTAGGTGTATCAGTCACATACATTATCAATTAATAAAGTGCACATTACACTGTAAATGTCTTTTTGTGTGTGTGTGTGTATAATGCAACAAAATAGGGCATGTAAGACTAGAGAGGAAAAGGAGTGCTTCATGGAGTCTATACACACACACACACACACACACACACACACACACACACAC
>NW_024671157.1:0-329 GCF_008729295.1 Plectropomus leopardus | reverse complement strand
GGTTAGCACTGTTGCCTCACAGCAAGAGGGTCCCTGGTTCGAATCCCGGTTGGTACGGGGTTTGGTCCGTGTGTGGAGTTCTGTGTGGAGTTTGCATGTTCTCCCCGTGTCCGCGTGGGTTCTCTCCGGGGTCTCCGGCTTCCTCCCACAGTCCAAAGACATGCAGCTCAGGTTAATTGATGACTCTAAAATTGCCCTTAGGTGTGACTGTGAGTGTGTCTGGTTGTTCGTCTATGTGTCGGCCCTGCGATAGTCTGGCGAACTGTCCAGGGTGTACCCCGCCTTCCGCCCAATGACAGCTGGGATTGGCTCCAGCCCCCCCGCGACCC
>NW_024671156.1:0-247 GCF_008729295.1 Plectropomus leopardus | reverse complement strand
AATAGTGTGCTGAGACATGAAATAGCATTTAAACTTCCAAATATGGCCAAAAACATAATATAGCATGTCGAAAAAAACGATCAAAAAAGCAAGGCTATAGTATGGCAAAAATGTCAAAAAATGACATGACCCAAAAACAGCTAAAAATGATTTTAAACCATGTAACATAGTGTGCTGAGACACGCCATAGCAATAAAACTTGCAAAAACAGCCCAAAACATCATAATGTAGCATGTCGAAAAAAATG
>NW_024671155.1:0-492 GCF_008729295.1 Plectropomus leopardus | reverse complement strand
ACTCGTGTTTGGAGCAAATAAAGAGGAGCACGACAAGCGTCTGAACGCCGTTCTGAGGACCGTGAAAGACAGTGGCTTGAAACTGAATAAAGCAAAATGCTATTTTGCTAAGTCAGAGATAAAGTACTTCGGTCACATCAGCGCTGAGGGCATGAAACCAGACCCTGCTAAAGTGAAAGCTATCACTGACATGCCAAGTCCGACCAACTTGGAGGAGCTTCGCCAGGTCCTGGGTCTCATCAACTACGTCGGGAGGTTCCTGCCCGATCTCTCCACGAAACTGCATCCCATCACTTGCCTGTTGAGGAGAGACAGCGAGTGGATATGGAGTGACGCGCAAGAACAGGCATTTGCCGCTTTTAAAGCCATGCTGGTGTCAGCTCCAGCTCTTGTTTATTACGACGCAAACAGAAAGACTGTCATCAGTGCCGACGCAAGCAGCTTTGGCTTAGGAGCAGCGCTGTTGCAAGAACACAGAGACGGCTTAAAGCC
>NW_024671154.1:0-2773 GCF_008729295.1 Plectropomus leopardus | reverse complement strand
TCAGCCCTGAAGTTTATTACCAGTGAAAACTACAGCACTTTGTTTGTTTGATAAGGTTGGCTGGTCGTCTCTCTGATAGACACGGTAATCATTGGTATCTGTTTATTTACAGGTAAATTGCCACCTCATCTGTCATCTATGCTTCTCTGGAATAATGGTCCAAGTGTGACAGCTCCAGTGATTGTTTAGTTCTTCAGGTTCCCTGTGCTCAAACTAATCTTGGCAAGACTGCTTTCTGTATTAGTGCAGCAGAATCATGTAATAAATAAAAAATAAAGTCATAAAAAAATAAAGTGACTTAAATCCATGTGCTCTTGTATCTTTTGGACATTTTAGGTCCTTACTCAATAACTGTCCACGTCAACATGTACTTGTTCTAATTGATAAACTACATTTATGTATTCATCTATTATTATTATTATTATTGTTGTTTTGAATATGCATTGGTGCTTGTTCTATTGTTTTTAAACTGATTGTGTGTGTCCTGTCGATGAAATGCTATGTACACTCGGCGTCATTAAAAATAAGGATGTCCCTCAATGGCTCCCAAGTTTAAATAAAGTATAGATAAAATAAATAAATCAGGCAAAAAGGCACATGGTAAGGTGTAGAAAAAAAGCATCACATACAGACAGGAAGTGAGTGCTGAACTCCTGCATGAAAGTTGGGGGTTTGTTGGACCCATCCATCACCCTCACACTCCTCATGTTGTTACTGGCAGTTTTTTTAACCTGATGCTGTCCAGTGGCATATCATGTGGACGTGACAGGTTCCATACAGCCACATTCTTGAGTGACGCCGTCTGTGTATCATGTCTTGCAGAAAGCGCTGTTAAAGTGGCAGTATTTGATGACTTTGAAATGAGAATGGGCTGAAATAAGCATGCTGTTTAAAGTTTAAATTTTCGTATCCATCTGCCACATTTATTTAGACATCCTGTCACGTTTATCATTATATTTATTCCAGCACAATTTTTACAGTAGTGCAGTGAAGCTGATTGTGAAACTTGACCTGTGAGAGGTATAAATGTGCTAACTAAAGGTAAAGGTTGAACACACAGTCACAATGATTTGCTGTATGTTGTGTGTTTTTCTTTCCTCTGAAGCTGAACACTGTAATTTGACACTGAAGAAATCACCCCATGTCTTTTTTATGCTTCATGGACTCAAATGAATATCAAACCTATTTGTGTGCTGTTATTCGTGCTAATTTCTGATAGGGCAGTAATTTAATGCAGGAGAAAAAAGTCAGTTTGACTCCCCCCTTAATTAATTAACGGAAAATTCCTGTTACAATTACATCTTCATAATAACCAAAAGAATATTAGATATATGCCCATTTTAAATTAATTTGTCAACATGTCAATGGTTTCTAATTATCCAAGGAACAGAATGAGCCTGCCCATTTGCTCGCTACTCAACATTTAGCTGGATATCCCAGCACCACTCCTGTGATGCCGGGGTCAAATGGTAGATTACTGACTGTTTTCCATCAAATGATTAGATGAAGCATGCAGATTTTAAATTTACCTTACATGTTCTACATTTATTTTTATTCTCTTCTAATTTGGGTTGTCTGGAGATTTTGAAAAGGAGATATTGACACCAGTAGTTTGAAAATTGAAGCAGTCCATTGCTGGTACTTTGTGCCAATATTTACAGTTGGGGTAAGCAGTTTCATTTTGGCATTACTGGGCAAAAAAAATCTCCAAATAAACTTGTGTACCCTATTTTCCGGACTATAAGTCGCTCCGGAGTATAAGTCTCACCAGCCAAAAAATGCATAATGAAGAAGAAAAAACATATATAAGTCGCACTGGACTATAAGTCGCGTTTGTTGGGGGAAGTTTATTTTATAAAATCAGAGACCAAGAACAGACATTTCATCTTGAAAGGCAAGTTATAGTAATAACAATAGAATAGAGAACAGGCTGAATAGGTGTCTGGTATGTTAACGCAACAGTTATTCAGATAACTATAGCATAAACAACATAACATAACAAGTTTACCAAACTCTCGATCTCACTCCAAATCACTAAATCTATTGAATTCTTCATCCTCAGTGTCACTTCTGAGCAACTCCGCCAACTCCAGAGGTAGACGGTGCGCCGCTTCCTCTTCTGCGTGGCTGTTGTCTGACTCAGCATCAGTTCCAGTTAGAATTATTCCGGCCTTTCTGAATCCCGACAGGATGGTTTTGGTTGTCACTGAAGTCCATGCTTTGTCGATCCATTCAATGACTTCCAGGAAAGTTGCATGGCGCATCCTCCCTCATTTATATCAGCCTCTCCCGGCAGCACGTTGTTCAAGCACCCATTTGTGAACTTGTTCCTCTAGCTGTGGCCATCTAGCTTTTAGCCCGCGATTAGCTTTTTTTGTTTTCTTCATTGCAGTTAGAGTATCCTCCGCTTTTCGCCAGTCCCTCACAAGTTCATAGCTTACTCCAAATTTTCTTTTTGCTGCTCGATTTCGGCTGCATATTTCACTACTTGCAGCTTGTAATCAGCAGACTATGATTTTCTTTTTGGGGGCATTTGTGTTCAGTCTTTCTCAGCTGTCTTTATAAATTGATGTTTAAATTTTAAAATTTCAGTGGTACAGCAGTAATAGGAGTAGCAGATGCTTGCACACAAGCCTAGAGCACCCTCTCGCGGCTGTCAGTGTGAAAATAACGAAACCATGAAAAAAAGTGCGACTTATAGTCAGAAAAATACGGTATATTTAAATAGTTCTGAGTAAGTGGTCTGAGAAAGGATTGGACTTCTGCAACCCCT
>NW_024671153.1:0-684 GCF_008729295.1 Plectropomus leopardus | reverse complement strand
TGTATCAATCAGTTTTAATCAGGTCTGTGGATGCTCAAATGTGCTGATTTTCCCGAAAACTGATATATTTACACATAACAACACAGAACTCATTTGTGCTTTTTATATTTGTTTTGCACCCAAAAGAGAAAACTAAAAATTTGATTTTTTTTATTCCAATTAAAATTGCCTCTGTGATGATGATACTGGAAAAAAAGCACACTTAACATTAATTTTATTTACTTTTACTAACACGAAAATGTAGTTGCAATAATATACAGATGACATCTAACGGACATGTGAGAAAAGGGAGTTAAAATGGAAGGAAAAACTGCAAATAATGTAGCCTGTGGTTGTTCTATACTGAAGAGAGTTATTTATGATAGACCTGTTGGATTTCAAGAAAGCACTGATATGCATTAAATCTAAATCTAAAAATGAAATTTAAAAAAATGTTGTTTTGATTGTCTTTATATATGTGTGTAGATATATGAAATATGCATTTTCCACTTCTTTCAAATTTAATCAGATTTAGTTCCTTAAGCCTAATTGAGAAGGCAATTCTTTCCATTACAAGGATATCATTAATAATATCATACAAATACTCAATGGATGGGGCATCTGCCTGAAGCCATTTCCTTGTAATGGCTTTTCTAGCAGCGAAACTTAGTATTTCAAATAATTTTTTTATATTTTAATAGTAGA
>NW_024671152.1:0-342 GCF_008729295.1 Plectropomus leopardus | reverse complement strand
CGAATAAATAAATGGATTAATATTTTACTTTGTTTTAGTGGCTGACTACTGAGTAATCAGACTATGAACATCAAGGTTCCAAGTATTTGTTTCATGGGGTGAAAAAAACCAAGACACATCCACATAACATTCAATGTGCACACACAGGTAATGGCTATTTGAGTGGATATAGTCGCTAATAGTGAAGAAGAAAATGCACTGAAAAGTCTTTGTGAATACAGAATGTAACTTAAAGGCAAATAAACCACAACTAATCATCAGTTGTTTTTTGGGGTAAGTTTTATAACAAAATGTGAAACTATTCTAGCTCAACTTAAAGGACCAGTGTGTAAGATTTAGGGC
>NW_024671151.1:0-289 GCF_008729295.1 Plectropomus leopardus | reverse complement strand
AAAATCGCCATACTTTCACTTGTATACAGCCCCAATCTATTTTTTTTACTTCATACTTGTATATTCACATAAATGAAGAGTTTAAAAAATAGATATTGTGTTTTAACTGGTCAAAAAAACATATTGGGATGGATTTTTCAGCCGCACTGATGGAAGAAAGCTCTTTAACTCTGAATTTAAAGGCCTGTCAATGTAGCTTATACTTTGTGTTTTGTTTTTTGATGTTGCAGCTATTTCATTACATTCACTTACATTTTGATTATTGTTTGCTACTTTAAGATACTTTTTT
>NW_024671150.1:0-452 GCF_008729295.1 Plectropomus leopardus | reverse complement strand
ACTACCAGTGGAAGGCTTCAAACCATCATCACTGTCATTATCTCTCTCTGTGTGAACTCTATGAACTCTGTGTGTTAGTGTATATGATATTACTTTGTGACTTTCCTTAGAAGTAAAAACAGATGTATATGTTTTTTAGCCATTTTATGTGGTGTTTTGTAGGTTTTATTTGACAGGAGTAAAGCAGAGAGTGACAGCAAATACTAGAGATGTAGGGTTACATACAGCAAGATCCCAGCAGGATTCAAGCCAAGAATATATCAATGACATGATCAGCATGTTAACCCTTTAAAACCTTGAGAGAAATCATAGCATTCAGGTGCTTTTCATATGCATTTAAACCTTTGAAACCTGACCAAATTTGTTTGATTTTGTTCAAATTGCAATGAGCAATGTGACAAGAGATACACTGGAAATTGCAAGAAATTGGGAAAAGATGACAAGGAAATGAC
>NW_024671149.1:0-298 GCF_008729295.1 Plectropomus leopardus | reverse complement strand
AAAATCCCAAAAACTATGTTTTCAGTTTTCATAATTATATGATTAAAATCATTTTACTATTATTAAGTATTTTTGAGAAACATTTTTCAAATTCGTTGCCCTTTACCTAAGTTTTTGAAAGACATCAAGGGTTAATGAAGGATCAGAAAGAAACAGGAAGAAAACCAGAAAGACGCCGAGATACCAGACACAAAATCATTTTTGTGTGTGTGTGTGTGTGTGTGTTTGTACAGTTCTGAATCTTATTCTCAGACGTGGTGTTTCGAGAATTAATGTCAGGAAACAAAAAGAAACTGGG
>NW_024671148.1:0-481 GCF_008729295.1 Plectropomus leopardus | reverse complement strand
CTGTTTCAAACTTTAAACATATGCGGTCTAATGCTTTAATATTTGTACTAATATAACATTCAATGAAAAAATAGACCTATTGTGCTCATATGCAATTCTCTCGAACTTCTTGCTTTTAACTCTCTCTAACTCTGTTGAAGCTGTGTGATGGACTCAATGCTCAACTGTAAGTAGAAACATGTAGGGCTACACTGTAGGACTGACTGTAGGAGCGAATGCGGGACTGAAAGCTTCACTGAATGTAGAACTGAATGTAAGGTTGAATAATATGGTGTATGGAAATCTGAATAGCACAGTTGTGCCAGCAAATTACAATAATCATGACAGTAGACTTCTTTATTCTAGAAGCAGTCCCTCCAATAAAGCCAGCCCACTGCTCTCTAGTACCATACTGCTTCACTTAATGATTGAAAATGGATTTAGATATTATCATCAAAAAAACAGATAAAAAATCTAGTAGAGGGCAAGAAATGATACCCCT
>NW_024671147.1:0-519 GCF_008729295.1 Plectropomus leopardus | reverse complement strand
CAGTCATCAAAGACAAAGTTTTCTGGGCGGGAGTGGCAACAAATTTTTCTCCAAGAGGGCAGATCAGTCCAGCCTGTAGACTCCTAACAGAAGACTGAGGGCGCAGAAGGAAACATTAAAAAGTTTATCCACTCGTGTTTTTTTTTAAAGATGCCACACAAGAAAAGAGGCCATGGTAACAATAAAAACCCGAAGGATGCAAAAGAAGTAAGTTTTTGTCTTTTTTTTTTTTTGCATAGCAGGCATGCCAAATGAATCGAACAGCTCCAGAATGCCTATTCTGAGACAACAGTGCATACAATGGCTGTAGATAAATTATAAATGGGGGAAAAAAGTGCATATCTTGTGAGTGTGTGGTATGTGCTTTTGCTGGATGTTTACACTGGGTGTTGGTGCCGTTGAGCTAACATCTGCAGATCGCTACATCGATGAACATGTCTCCAATTCAGCATCATCGCTCAGTCAATATATTGGTTGTGTTTTCGATGGTTTTCGTGCTCATTTCCCCAGTGATCAAAC
>NW_024671146.1:0-450 GCF_008729295.1 Plectropomus leopardus | reverse complement strand
TATTATATATTTTCGTATCTATGCATCTTGTTTGAAGGTAGTTGGCTGCATGGTACTTTGATTTAGAAGCATAAAAAATAACCTAGAATAAAACACTTCCTTCAACTCTACCGGATGAAGAAAGCAGTGGATGTTTAAAGGAAAGAATCACGGGATGAATTTCTCAGTTGCTTTCATGACCTGACATAAAGTCGTGACCACAAATCCGTAAATTTCACAGTAAGCTGGTGTTGGAAGTCACAAATCCATAACACCCAAATTCCTGAAGGCATTCTCAAGGACTCCAGACTCTCTGCTGCTAAGATCCACGAATACTAACACCGACACAACTCTCTCACAGACCGAAGCAAAACAGACAACCAGGGTAACAGAGAATTAACGTGAATGCGCTGATATATACAGTGTACTATGAGGCTAATAAGGAAAGCGCAAACAGGTGAGCAGGTAGGC
>NW_024671145.1:0-423 GCF_008729295.1 Plectropomus leopardus | reverse complement strand
CTTAAAAAGTAACATTTGTGCCTCTTATATTGCAGGAATGATAATAATAATAATAACTTTATTTATATAGCAGCGTTAAAAACACAGTTTACAAAGTGCTCCCCAGTAATCCCTAGAGTTAATAAAACAATCTAGTCAATAATGTTGATAAAGGGCAGACAAGAGTGAAGGCAGAAAAAAGTAGGGAATTCGGGGCAGAGAGATATTAGATGAATACGGTAACAAAAAGGCAGTCGACACAGAACACTGATAAAAATAACAATAATAATAAGCAGGTAGGAAATAAAAAAAGAAGTAAAAAGATACATTTGTGGCTGAAATTAAAAGACAAAATAAAAATGTCAATGCATAAAATTAAAAGATGAGTTAAAAGACACATTAAAAAACAAAATGAATGAAGAATTATAAATAAGTAATGTCTTG
>NW_024671144.1:0-916 GCF_008729295.1 Plectropomus leopardus | reverse complement strand
TGTAAATACATGTAAATCGTTACTACACATAGACTGGGTTAATTTATTTTATGTTAACGAATTTAAGTTAATAATGGCTGACCAACAAAACACATATGTTTGGTCTGTTAACCTTGACAGTTATTATTGGGCCGAACTCAAACTTCTGTTATATGATGCTGGTATTAATCCATGTGTTACGGTTATTGGGAGAAGTTTGCCTTTGAGACTTTATGACTGATAGCCCTCTAGACTAAGGAGCAAGATCAAGAAACTCTTGAAGGTTAACTTATTCCATGTGCCGTGTATGTGATGTATATTTCTCTGTGATGATGGATTCAATTTAAAGTAGACTTTGCAGCACTTAACCAATTACAACTATATATATTTTTTTACTTTTAGGGGCAAAAGCAAAACAGAGAGGAGTGAAAGCCTCATCTGTTAAAGATTGTGTTAAAATTTGCATATGATATCGTCTCATTTAAATCGCAGGCCTTCTGTATTTAAATCATATTGTGGCAGACTTTGTGATAGCAGCAGAGATGGTATCCATGTTGAAAGATTATTATTGTATTGTGATAAAATTTGTGATTTAGACTAACAGTAGGATCATCCTCCTATTCAGTACACAATATACAAATTTCAGCTACAAATTCACATTATACCTCAACATTTACTCAGAAAAAAAAACAGAAATTCTATTTCCTTACTTGTTCTACATATAACCATGGACTCAACTCTTATCAATTACTGATTTTCGATTGATTGGTGGCAGTATTTGATATGAGACGCATTAATAAAGCAGCAATTGCATGCACCAGTGTACTCAGAGCAGTGATCCCAAACATGTAACTATCTGGTGAAGGTCCAAGAGCTTCATGAAGGAAAATGTGTTTACTTACTCCACGCAGTCTTCCTGGGCAGATGCCACATGCCG
>NW_024671143.1:0-1027 GCF_008729295.1 Plectropomus leopardus | reverse complement strand
TCTGAAGGGTCAATTCTAGGTCTTGAGTTCCCTTATACAAGTGGGGGGACCCGTCAAGAGACACTGCTTCACGCACCTAAAACATCCAACAGGAGGTTGTTAAGTAACTTAACTTACGCTCCCTGGGGATGTCTGCAAACACTCCCTGTCTTTGAGACCCCAGCAAAGGTCCACTGTCTGGCACCTTCCACCCTGACATATGGTGGGAAGAAAAACACTCCGAAAGCCCCATCAGCATATCACAGGAGATAAGGCGTCTGAATGACCTCCTGGGATCACCCAAGCAATACTGAACAACCCTCGTATTGCCTCCCCTGCTGAGATCACCAACCGGTCAAACATTGGGTAAAGCCATTATACAACCCTGTGCTGTGATTAACATCTGACAAAGTATTTTGGACCAAGGTTGTAAGTTAAAATTTCACCTTTTTCTCAAACTTTATGACTGGGGGTGAGGTTGTCTCCATGCTTCAGTGAACAGATAGGAGCACCTCCCATTCTTTTCTTTGTTTTCTCATGCAGTTTGAATGAGTTAGGTAATCTGAGTTTATTCTTTTCTTCTCTTTAATGGAGCTATACTGCCATCTAGTGGCCTTAGTTATTAGTGAGTTTGTAACCAACTTTGTAGTTACGTCTTGTTTTGTAGTCATTGTATAATGATAGAGAAAATGGTAATTATATATCCAAATAATCACCAAGTTGTTAGAGCTAATGGTATGAATGTGATGTTATGTATGGTCATCTAATCAATTGAACAAGAAGGCTTTTAGAGTCATGTGTTATATTACGAATTGCTATGTAAGATTTTCTAACAAGTATTGGAATTGACTGTGATGAGGTCATAGTGGCAATGAGATGCGTGAATTCACACACCAAGGACCAGATCGCGTATTTCTTCATAAAGTACCGAGAAATAGACGTCCCCTAAATTGCATTTAATATTTCATAAGAATAGAAATGCCAGATGCGCAATCGCTCAACGTGAAGGCTCGCTAAACCCCGCCTCCTATTCGCACGTCCCAAAAGT
>NW_024671142.1:0-482 GCF_008729295.1 Plectropomus leopardus | reverse complement strand
GCAAGTCAAAGGAGGTGGTGCAGCTATTGAAGCAAAGCAAAAGATCTTATTATCTGGATTGATATTATCAATTCAAAGATCAACAATGCAATTTGATCAATGCAGGTGAAAACACTGATCCATATCGTCATAGGATAAGCTTTTATTTCAAAATTCTGATGACAGGCAAATACCCGCGAGCAGCCAAGAAAATGAAGATGAGGATAATGTTATTTACTGTGAAGTAAATCAGCAGTGAGGAAATAATCTGGATTCCAGAGAAAATGCAGGTCGACAGAAAATGTACATACCACATTAACAATGTTGTAATAAGATAAAGCAACATTTGCTGCTCTGTTTCAACTGTGTTAGAGTGATTTAACATGCATGCAGGCTGAAATTCAACCGTCCTATCTGAACTACTGCTGACTTAAACCAACAGCCAGGACATTAAAGTGTAAATACATGTAAATCGTTACTACACATAGACTGGGTTAATTTAT
>NW_024671141.1:0-679 GCF_008729295.1 Plectropomus leopardus | reverse complement strand
AGTGTTTTTGCTGTGGACCTGATGCTTCCAGTCAACAGTTGGATGTTAGTGTTAGCAGACAGTTAAACAGATACCGTGGCACCTTCAACCATAAGGATTCATTCACTGTGAGCGGGCAACAAACTAACTGCTCTCTAGTTCATATATTGCAAAGATGTGCAAGTCACACTGGTGGTCCGTGGTTGCAAAATATGACTAAATACTCGCAATCGGAGCTCTGTAAATATAAATACATGCCTCACCTGCTCATACAACCGCCACTACCACTTATTCGGTTCACTGTAAGCTGGAAACTCTCCAGTTCATATATTAATAGCATTTGCAAATCACAGAAGTGCTCCATGGTCGCAAAATGTGACTAAATAGTCACTGTCTGGGGCTCTGCAAAAGCCCTACTTTGTGTGTGTGTGTGTGTGTCTGTGAGAGGCACAGAGCTGCAGTAGAGAGCGAGAGAAACAAAACGCTGTCAGCATACCAAAACAAGTGACAATTTATACTTGATGTTTGCAATAAAGTCATTTTATACATTGCACGTGGAACAAGCCGTGATACATTGAGTATATCTGATGTGTCACCCACCCTTAAGCTGGGCCGTTCATTAAGAGTGCCATAAATACTGTGCGGTTTTGTTAAAGCGCAGCAAAAGTTCAGGCGCACTGAAAGTGAAAATTAACCAATC
>NW_024671140.1:0-796 GCF_008729295.1 Plectropomus leopardus | reverse complement strand
ATGTTAACATTCATTTTTACAAACCCCAAACAACTGACTGTTTTTTTCGGGGAGTCTGCAGTTCATTTCCCATGTGGATGTGAGTTTTTCTTACCATGTGCCTCTTTTGCCTAAACTTAATCATCCGTGACTTTGTTGCCTATTCCTGACCATGGTGATGGTCCACTGGTTGCCATGTGCCGTTGTGTGAACATAAGAACTGTGCTACGTCATCCCACCATGTGAATTTGTTGACATCATGGTAACGGCGTCGTAAACTCACACCAAAAGTACCCTCAGAGTGGCGTTACTTTACGAGTTCAGATTCAGAAAGGACTGAATAAATACACTGCCACACGATAACAGGATCGTAAGTCATGATTGTATCAAGCAATGCAGAGTAGGTGGACCCAGGAAGGACTAACAAGGTTGATGCAGGACAGGTGTTACAGACAACAGGCGAGAAATGAAGAAAATCAGGATGTAACACAAGACATGACACATGAGACAATAACATACAAAATAAATCAGGAAACTGACTGATTATGATAAATACACGAAACAACAGAAAACACAAATACCAAACACACACAACTCTAAAACAAAGCCTAAAAGGCACTAGAATATTGACCAAAAACACAGGATAATTATAGAGTAATTTTGTGAGTCTATACATTTTTGGGGGGAAATCCTGCATGGTATACCTTTACCAAAACACAAGGTTAACCCCAAGTAACTTGTTGAAGGGTACAGATGTGTACAAATCTTATGCCTCTCACTGTATGAGCCTCTCACTGTATGGGCCTCTCACTGTATG
>NW_024671139.1:0-989 GCF_008729295.1 Plectropomus leopardus | reverse complement strand
AAAAATGAATGCGCCAAAATTTATACATATTCCATGTAACCATGAGCTAGTAATTCATCTGTAACCCATATACTTGGAAAAACTGTTACCACGTAAACAATATGCTGACAAGAATAAAGAAGGAAACTGTCCCAAAAGGAGTTAGGTTTTGGTGATGGATGGATCACAAAGCACAGGAATTTCCAGAGAAGATTGGCCATTAGAACTGAGTAAACTTAACTGTGTAAAATGAGTTGAGTTATTTTGTCCCTTAGTGCCCGCTTTAATATAACACACACACTATTGTAGGACCTGAGCTGTAAAATTCCAAGATTAAACAAAAATTTCCAATCTTGATAAAATGTATGTTTTATGGACGAACACAGCCAAAAATGTCAAAAAAAAAAAAACTGTACACTGTGATACAGCCTAGCAACAGTTAATAAGAAGCAAATAAGACAAGAGTTTTTTTTTATTGAAAGTTATCTACTGTTGCTTCAATGCAGGTTTCCATTTGGTAAATACTGTGAGTACAGTTAACAGAAGAAGTTCAATGTACTGTTTTATAACCATAGCCTCTGGCTATTTTCTATCTGAAGTCTCTTGGCAGATATAATACATGCTGATTTTCAGCTTTGTGAGATAGCGCAAAATTAGGCAACAAGGGCATGGATGGTTAGGTTTAGGCAAAAAAGGTACATTGTAAGGGTAGGAAAAAAAACATCACATTCAGGCAGGAAGCGAACACCAGACTCCCAGGTAAAAGTCTGGGGTTTGTTGGACCCATCCACCACCCCTCTTCTAGTATATCCAGCTGAAGAATGTCAGAGCCCTTAGTACCACGCCCACCACCACGGGAACCATGCCCACCGCGGGACAAACACAACCACAACTGGAACTGAGGGTTTTTTTTAATTCCTCAAACTTTATTGACAGATAAAATGCATAAACATTCAACAGTATGTCTTAGTTAAAAATAAATAAATAAATAACAAACAAATAAAATCATA
>NW_024671138.1:0-373 GCF_008729295.1 Plectropomus leopardus | reverse complement strand
GGTTTTTGTTTCATAATATCCATCTTTTGGTCGATTTTAAGCTTCTCAGCATGCTGATATAAATGTTATTAATATTTTGGACTAAGGATGCTTTTTCTCTTTTAGATTTAAAAAAAAACAAACTTAAGCTGGATGCTGAAAATCATTTTTTGTGTTGGTTAAGGAAGTGAATGTCAGATAAAATGGATTTAATGTATCGTTCATTTTGTACTTTGTACTTTTGTACTGTTTTTCTTTCAGTAAAGTGCCTAAAATTACCCAGTTCTGTGTCTGTGTATCATATGCTCACAAATCTGGATAAATCAGGATAAAATTAAAACCAGAGGGCAAATAAAGCAAGATGCCGGACGTGTTATGTCAGTATAAAGTAATA
>NW_024671137.1:0-567 GCF_008729295.1 Plectropomus leopardus | reverse complement strand
AGTGGGTAAAGAAGGAAGGAGAAAGAAAGAGTATGGACTCAGCATGGCGTTCATTTATTATGAAAGCTGCCTTAGTAAAGTGCTGACTCACCTTTCCAAATCAGATAAGAGCAAACTTTGTTTGAGGTGCAACAGAGAGTCGTAACATACAAACGCCCTACTTTTTTAAAATAATCTGGGCAACTACAGAGGTATAAAGAGCGAGAAAGTCCACACAGGTTGGAATGGTACAAACAAACACAGGATTTTCACCGTGTAGACTGCTGTTTGTGTCCAGTGTGAAACCAAAAGACAATCAAGTTACTATAAGTGCGACGAGAGCAAAGTTTGATTACAAGTTTGTAAAGTCTACCTGTAAAGATCAAAGAACTGTAAGGGGTCTATTTATTGAAGCTCACTAAATTTACTAAAGTAATTTTTTAATGACAACATCAAATTTAAGTCTTAAATTCAGTCAATATTCAGAAATCTTGAAATGAAAACACTGTCTCCTGCCATCCTGCTGACTTCTTGTAATATTCTCCTTGTAAAAGGGGTCTTCAATATACACTTGAAGGCCACATTGAT
>NW_024671136.1:0-203 GCF_008729295.1 Plectropomus leopardus | reverse complement strand
AGCAAACAAAGAGCAACATTAGCATTCATTTAAAATTGTGTTTGTGTTCCCCTGAAAAAAGGGCAGTACAATGTTCACTCTACTGTTAGCAATGTCGTCACTGCCACCAACTCCGGTGAGAAATAATGGCTCTAGCTGCCAAATGCTGTCAAAAACCCCATAACCACTGGTTAAAAACCAACTCAATGTATTTCTCTCAAAAT
>NW_024671135.1:0-692 GCF_008729295.1 Plectropomus leopardus | reverse complement strand
TAATTTGCCAAGTTAAATAGAAAAAAAGAAATAAAAAAATGCTGTAATTCCCCACAGTCTCTCTCTGCCATCGTTGTCCGCCAGCCATTTACAGTCCTGTAATTTCTCCCTGCCTGATCCACCAGTAGAGATGGCAGACTAAGCTCTGGTGGTGCGTGCTGTGCACTACATACAATTATTTTAAGAGAGCCTGCATTGATGATACTATTGAAAAATGTTTTGGCATTTCTAAATACCCTGATATACAGTAATTGTGATACTCTCCAAGCCTAGCCCTGACTCAAAGTAAATTGAAAAAAAGGTTTTGTAGCAGATGCTAAGGTGACCTTGACAACAGGCCTGGTTTTAACTCGAGCATCTCATGATATCAATACTTGATGTTCCTCATCTTAGCAGCAACAGTTTCCAGTCAGACTCATTCACTTTGTTGCTGTTCCCAGCTTTGTCAGTCTGTCATGGCAGAAAGTAAAACCTCCATAAATTCAGACAAAGCGAGGCAGCCATCATCAGTCATCCTTAATGAGAGCAGAGTCTTCACGCGCAAGACTTTCAAATGAAAACAGATAATTTGTAAGACAAAAACAAGAGACAAGCAGGTAGATCGGTATCTTATTAATCAGGATATCCATGTTTGCTCATCACAGCTCATCATTTGTCTCTTCTGGATTTGTTTTTGTATCTGTTCGATCATT
>NW_024671134.1:0-999 GCF_008729295.1 Plectropomus leopardus | reverse complement strand
CTATTATTATTATTATTATTGGCAGATTAAGATACTGAACCCCAAAATGCTCCTAATGGCTGTGTGTGAATGTGCAGGTCTATTTACATACAATTATTTCTGCTATGTTTTTGCATGGGGTTTTTAGTAGATAGTGAAAGGAAGCTCCAGTGTCCCACTCACATCCAAAAACTGCACACTCCACCATGTTTGCTGTCAAAACTTTCACTATGCCAATGCTAACTCTCGCTCTCTAACTTGCCGCTCTGCTCTGGAGGTTTCAGGTTTCTTTGCCGACATTATGTTGAAGTATGTGATGTGTTTCCCTTATTAGACAGTAATTGGCTTTCATATTAGTGACGTACCTGATCTAGTTTGCCAGGCATAATCTCTTTTAGGGAAGTGCACAGATTTGATGCCTTTCGGTACAGGATCTTTGCACAGATAGTCCATATCGTCAAGATTAGACATCATAACGGACATAAACACAAGAAAAACACATTTTTGAGTGAAGGGGGACTTTTATTTGGGGATTGTTAGTAATTTGGTAGTCTATCACGTAAGTTCATGGAAATGCACCATAGACTGGAGTCTCTTGCTTGTTGAGTCGACCTGTTTAGTATGTCACCAATATGAAAGGAGTATGAAGCCATGTTTAGACGAGAACAGCCCTACTAAAAACGGAAAAGTCTTCTCTTTGCCTTTTAAAAAAAAATCCATGTTTATATAATAACATTGTGAAAACGATCCTTGTGTGCACAGATCTGCAACAACCTCTGAAAAGGCTGTAGCATGTATGCCAGGTCAGGAGTGAATCTGGAACCAGATTTCAAAAGTTTGCATTTTCAGGCAACACAAACACCATTGTTGTGAGAATAAAGGGCCAAAACGCAACAAAAGTTTAACATTTCATGAAAAACCTCTAAAAAAATCTCAATAACCGTTGCGGTGTAAATGGTCCCTTAGTGAGGATATGGTGTAAGCCACAGCAACGAGGGTGAGTAGTTTCCAGTTTGACAC
>NW_024671133.1:0-393 GCF_008729295.1 Plectropomus leopardus | reverse complement strand
ATCCACTGCAAAATCAGTAATCAGTGGATTTCCCTGTTCTAAAATCTATATCAGTTTCAAAAATCCCATCCCATCCTGGGTACTAGTATTGAGTTCCTTAAATAAAAGTAGCAATACCACAGTGTAAAAATACTCAAATAGTCCTGCATGCCACATTCTACTTAAGCAAAGATTTTTTTTATCAAAATATGCCCAACAAGTAGGCCTATTGATAAGGCAGCAAATAGCATCTCTCACTGTTTAGTGTATTCTAGTATTTATGTAATTGTTGATGCATTATTATTATTATTATGCATGCAGTGTGTAGGAATTAGGAGCATCTATAGTCGCAGAAACTGCATATAATTAAATGACCTGAAAATAAAAATCGTTGTGTTTTGGCTGACTTTGTTA
>NW_024671132.1:0-1163 GCF_008729295.1 Plectropomus leopardus | reverse complement strand
ACGAACTGTGTGTGTGTGTGTGTGTGTGTGTGTGTGTGTGTGTGTGTGCGCGTGTGTGTGTCCTACAGTAAATGAGTCTCTAACATAGATCGTAGCCGCTCTCTGTTCTGTGTAAAAGGTAAATGTTGGATTCGTGCTGGCAGGTAGTGACAACGCCAAAAGGACGTGTGTGAAAGAGCCAACAGGACGGGTGAGACGTTTTGACGGCGTGATGCAACCGACCACGGGAGATTTAAAAAGCAGCAGTTAGGAGCTAACTGAGGGACCTTTACATGGCAACAGATCTTGCATGAAACTTTTGTTGCAGTTTGGCCTTTCGTTTACATGACAACGGCGGTTTGGAGGCCTGAAAACTCTGAAACCGGCTTCCAGAGTGTCATGTTTTGAAAACGCCACCCCTTCAGGTGCCCCGTAAACCGGCGATGTGCGGATCCTGTGACAATATCGACGTCACGGCCGCACTTTATGTTTCGTGCAAACAGCCATGTGTGAGTCAGCGGACAACAACAATCCCAGTTAACAGGGAACGTTCCCACAACATTGGCAAACCCTAACAATGTTCCTCTAAGGTTAAACGCTGACTAAGACGTAACGTTTAAATGTTGTGAGGATGTTTCGGTGATGTTGAGAGGCGACACATCAGAGAACGTTCTCTTATAAAACGTTCCCACTATGTTACGTGAGAACACAGGAAGAACGTTTTCAAAGCAACAATCAGAACATGTTATTGAGCGCTAAACCAAATCAGAAGCTGAACGATTCGGGGTGGTGACATTGAGGTCGTGCGACCACGATGTCGTTGGTACATAGTCTAACAACAGCTTTTTGCTTTTGGAGATTTAATTTAAAACACACAGACGGGGAGTTAATCTGTGAAGATTATCACGCTGAACAAAACCTCAAAGTATCGTAAAGTAATGTTCGTCACAGAGCTTATTTTTGGAGATAATCGGAAATCCCAGAAGGTTTTTGACGAGGGAACCAGTGCGACGCTAACCTCTTGTTAGCCTACAAAAATACATAATCCCTTTACTCTATAAATGCACCTGTGCTCCTTTTATTACCTGGTTACCGACAGCGTTAATACCTGGCTGTCCGTCAGTGTTTCACGCAGGAGCAACGTCAACATGTAACACAGTCCAGCTGCATTCTGATTGGACACC
>NW_024671131.1:0-596 GCF_008729295.1 Plectropomus leopardus | reverse complement strand
ATATTCCCCTCTTCTCTCTTGATTCCCAGATTTACTGTTTAAAACATGATTAATATCTAACTGTACTCACTTGAACTCAGAGGCTCTGTTGGACTGTTGATCTGGACTTGTTTGTTGAGGGAGAGAGAGAGTCGTCTCGACTGTTGTGGTGCTGCTGCTTTGAGTTACTTTTACTTTTACTTACTTATTTACTTACTACTTTTACTTTTACTTACTTATTTACTTACTACTTTTACTTTTACTTACTTATTTACTTACTACTTTTACTTTTACTTTTACTTTCATTTACTGTGAAGAGATTGTAAAACACTCCTCTTGACACAGTGTTGCTCCACCTCTTCATGCAGGAAATTATGATGTAGTGACAGATATTAGATGCTAAAAACTGAAAGACACAAGTCATATGCTCATAGCGCAATCATGTGAACTTAAAAATCATCATCATATCAATCAAATGCTGTTTTTACTGCAAATGTGTGGTTGTAGCAATAGAAATGAATTTGAAACAGCATTTAGTGCAAGCTCTTGGTCATCTCTGTCATGCTTCTAACACATCCTGCTCTCCAGGTTCTCCACAGGATCAATCAGCTGATGTC
>NW_024671130.1:0-252 GCF_008729295.1 Plectropomus leopardus | reverse complement strand
AGAGAGAGATAGAAAGAGAGAAAGACATTCTTAGAGGATAATGATAACAAGATAAAATGAGAAAAAAAATGTACAGAAAACTAAATTTAAAGATTATTTTTTGGCATTTTGCCTTTATTAGATAGGACAGACGTTTGTTAGTATGAAAGGGGGAGAGAGAGGGGATGCAGCAAAGGGCCCCGAGTTGGAATCGAACCCACAGCCACTGCAGCAAGGACTCTGCCCTCATATAGGGGGGTTAATTGGTGGTAC
>NW_024671129.1:0-221 GCF_008729295.1 Plectropomus leopardus | reverse complement strand
TGTGGGTAGAGTACGCTCACAACACTCTCACCAGCTCTGCCACTGGCATGTCCCCATTCCAGTGTGCTTATGGGTTTCAACCCCCCCTGTTCCCAGACCAAGAGAGAGAGACTGCCTACCCTTCAGTTGAGGCCTTCATCCGTCGCTGCCGTCGGACTTGGGTCCAGGCCAGATCCGCACTGCTGGGGTCCGCAGAACGGTACGCTGCAGCTGCCAACCGT
>NW_024671128.1:0-526 GCF_008729295.1 Plectropomus leopardus | reverse complement strand
GGGCCAACCATGACAAAACTGCTGATTATTATTCAGATCATGGAAACCGTTTTCCAATTTGTTGAGGTGTCAGATACTTTACCTGCTTTGTCGTTTTCAAGTGGCACCTCTTTGATGGATGAGGTGAGATTACAGTATGATGTTTATCGTAATAGTTCTTTGAAAGCATAGACTCATGTTAAAATACTGCAATGTCCTCATGTGTCAGCACTCACTTTCTCAAACATGTAGTTTGGTTGTCATAGTCTAAAAACTTTCAAAATATTCACTGTATAGGAAGTCACATTTATTTATTTACATGGGGGTTACAGAGGGGTGTGAGTTAAAAACCTTTTTTTAATTAATACCCCATAATGAGTGAACATTATAGAGTACTAATTAAAAAAATGATAAATTGATCATATAAATTATCCTTTTAAGCAAGTTAATTGAATCTGAAGGGTTTTGGATTTTAAGATGGTATATTAAATTTTGGGAACTTGTGGTGAATAATTTTCACAGTATTTTGACATTTTATATAGACCAA
>NW_024671127.1:0-368 GCF_008729295.1 Plectropomus leopardus | reverse complement strand
CACACACAAAAACAGAATAATATAAAGGACAGAATACAATGTACAGTGCTGATAGCTGTATGTCATGGGAATGAACAGTAGAGGGAGACTCGTCTCCATTCTTGGGCATCAGACATTTACCCTTTTATATTGCAGACAGCACAGCCAAGATTCTGTTTGTGGCATCAGTAAAAACCAAATCAGTGTTTACTGACACACAAAACCTGCTGCGAGCTACTGATTCACTGTCAACTATAAAGACCTGCCTATAAAGCTTCATTTATACAGGATATTATTTTTCAAAGCGTGAAATACAAATCATTTATGTACTAATAGGCTGTAACACCTGACTTGTAGTGCTATATGGCTCTATTCTGTGTGATTCATAA
>NW_024671126.1:0-260 GCF_008729295.1 Plectropomus leopardus | reverse complement strand
GTCGATGTCATTCAAGTAAGTTGTGGTGTCATGGAAGCCATCAGGATAAGGTTCAAAGCGTGGTATGTTTCGAGCAATCTTATCAAGATCTCGATCAGAAAGACTCAAAGAGGTTTGCCAGTTTGGTGGCAAGTAAGATTGTGGAGGCGGAGTTACTCCTGACATGGGAGGAGCCACTTTAGGCGAATCAGGTGGGGCCCTGTTGGCCAAAACAGGGTCTAGTCGGACGGGGGAGAAGAGTAGCGAAGGCGAGCCTTCTT
>NW_024671125.1:0-342 GCF_008729295.1 Plectropomus leopardus | reverse complement strand
TTGCCTCTTATGAAATTAAATAATTATTCATTTCTTACACTGCACTGTCTTTTTCTTTTTTTTCTGTTTTAAGCTTATTTTTATTATGCATTCTCTTTCATTTTAATGAGTGTTTTTAATTTAACTTAAATGTCCATTCATAATGTGTTTCTTTTGCACTTTGTCTTGATGTTTTATGTACAGCACTGTTGTTGAAATGTGATACATAAATAAACTTGGCTCGCTGGTTTGATAAGGGGAAAAAAGAAAACAGAAATAAAAAGAAAATCAGCAGCTCTCCGCAGTGTTATCAGTAAACCGTAGGAGCCGCGTTCCACAGCAGGAAGCTGAATGAAACTAATT
>NW_024671124.1:0-726 GCF_008729295.1 Plectropomus leopardus | reverse complement strand
TCAATACCATTCTCATATCTGTCTGTTAAAGAAGAGGCTGCAGCCAGCAGCCAGTCAGCTTAGCTTAGCATGAAAACTGGAAATAACAGCTAGACTATAGCTTTGTGACTTCCACAAATCATGGTGAGGTTATGAATTAACCAGCAGAGATCCCAGGAAGTCACTTGTTCCAGTCAAGCAACAGTCCAGGGCATCGCTGATCATCTGCATCTTTTCATTTTTAGACTCTGATTGTTTTATGGCTTAAACAAACAGGACAGAACATGTCATTTAGTAAGTTTTAGAAACGTGGGTTTGTTACCTTCAGTCAGAGCCTGGCTAGCTGTTTACCCACTGTTTCCAGTCTTAATGCTAAGCTAAGCTAACCATCTCATGGCTCCAGCTCCATATTAGAGTGGTGTTAATCCCTTAATCTAACTCTCTGCAAGAGGCAAATAAGCATAATTCGAAAAAAAGTCAAACTATTCTTTTAAAAGAAGGACTCGAATTGGTTGTCGACACTTATAAACCCTTGAACTAACTATGTCAGGGGTATTCAACATTTGACTCGGCCAGCAATGACATGTCTTCCGACCTAAAGTGGCATGTATAAACACACCTTTATATGGTGCATACAATACTATGCTATCAAAATAATAATTATTGGAAGATTCTTACATTCATACATCATTTTTGTTTTGGAGGTGGACAATATTTAAAGGGATAGTTGGAGGATTTTTGAAGTGG
>NW_024671123.1:0-492 GCF_008729295.1 Plectropomus leopardus | reverse complement strand
GTTTTTTAAACTTTACACAGTTTTTAATGTGTCAATATTAGAACATTCGAACTGTCTGTGCTTGTTATTATGCTACTGCCTCTTTTTACTGCGTTATTGAGTGCATCACTTATACAGTTTCATTTCCTACAACACACATGCATAAACCTCAGATTTAACTCTTACAGTTCTGCAAATGTCTGCATAAAACTCATAACAATTTAGATATACGTTAATCAAGGGTGTTCAGTGTTTTTAACTATATAATTGAGTTTCATGAACCTACTATAATGTACCTTTATATGGTACATACAGTACCCAAGCTATTAAAATAATAATAATTGACAGATTCATGTATTTGTACACCATGGATTAATTTGACCAGGACTTATGGATAACAGTTAGACAAATCTTTTTTTTGTTTGTTTAAACAAATATGCTAATTTATCTTTGCTAATAACGCATTTATTTCATGTTCATGTGTATTTTCAGAATTTTGGAAAAAAAAGAATT
>NW_024671122.1:0-768 GCF_008729295.1 Plectropomus leopardus | reverse complement strand
AAACCGGTGCCTAAATGATGCTTTTACAACTGTACCAGTCCCTAAACGGTGACGAACTGAGGCCACTTTTAGATGAAAACGGCCCAACTAGACACGAAAAAGTCTTTCCTTTGCATTTTCAAAAAATCCACATTCATATGTGAAAACGATCCTCGTGTACACGGATCTGCAAAAAAACAACTGAAAAGGCTGCAGTATGCATGCCAGGCCAGTGGTTGGCGTAGAAGAACACATGTACCTGTGCTTAAAGGCGTTCCACATGAGAGCGGTGAGTGTAAACACCCAAGACGATGGCAAACACACGCATGAGAACTGACAGCGCTAATAGACTCAGTTGAGTCAGCAGCACAAACACAGCTCGGTATACCTCCATTGTAGTTATCGTTGCCCTCCTGCTCACGCATGACTATTAGTCTGATGTGCATGAGTGCAGCCATGACCTCATCGTTCTCACAGGATCCGGGCATTGCCAGTTTACACAGCGACAGAAGTGGTAGCATTTTCAAAAGATTACACTCTGGAACCAGGTTCCAAAAGTTTGCTTTTTCAGGCCCCCAAACGCTGTTGTTGGATGAAAGAAAGGTCTAACCGCAAACAAAAGTTTAACATTTCATGCAAGAACCGTTGCTGTGTAAATGGCCCTGATGCAGCAGTAGCTCAGCCCATAGGGACATGTCTTGGGAACCATAGGGATGCCAGTTTAAGTCCCCATTTGGACCAAGTATTGAGTGTGGATTGGTAGCTGGAGAGGTGCCAGTTCACCTCCTC
>NW_024671121.1:0-1126 GCF_008729295.1 Plectropomus leopardus | reverse complement strand
AGACAGAGAGAGACTCACCTGCTGGCTGGACAGGGCAGTGCAGGTCTTAGCAAGAGCCTGTGTGTCCACCTCAGTCTTTATCCCAGCCTGCACCAGCTAACAGTCTGGGTGAGAGGCTCTAGTGTAGCCACAGCTCCCCCTGTCTGCAGACTTAAGCGCTGCAGCAAATCCTTCAGACATGCTCTATTATGGTGTTTTTGGCAGTTTTTGCAACAATCTATGCCATGACATGTCTTGGCGTGCTTTTTTTAGGCGGGTTTCAGCCTTTTTTTGGGACATGTCATATTTTGACATTTTTCATCATACTATACTATGGTGTTTTCTGTTGTTTTTTTGACATTCTATATTATGGTGTTTTTGGCAGTATCTATTTTCTATGCTAGATTATATGCTATAGCATGTCTCAGCACACTTTTTTAGCAGTTTCAACTGTTTTAGGAAATGTCATATTTCACCAAACTATAGTATGGCATTTTTGTCCATTTTTCAACATGCTTTCTTATGGTGTTTCTGGCAATTTTTGCAATATTCTGTGCTACGACATTTCTTGGCAGACTATTATATGTGTTTTTGAACTGTTTTTGGGACGTCATATTTCGACATTTTTCAACATATATTTTCAACAAATGACCCAAAAAGCAAGGCTATAGTAAGGCAAAAATGTCAAAATTCGACCCATCCCAAAAACAGCTGGAAACACTTGTAAACCACCTTCAATAGCATGCAAAGACATGCCATAGCATAGAAAATTGCAAACACAGCCAAAAACATCAAAATATAGCATATCGAAAAAATGACCCAAAAAGCAAGGCTATAGTAAGGCAAAAATGTCAAAATTCTACCCATCCCAAAAACAGCTGAAAACAGTTGAAAATCAACTAAAATAGCGTGCCAAAACATGCCATAGCATAGAAAGTTGCAAAAACGTCCAAAAATACCATGAAATAGCATGTCGAAAAAATTACCCAAAAAGCAAGGCTATAGTAAGGCAAAAATGTCAAAACTTGACCCCTCCCAAAAATAGCTGAAAACAGTTTAAAACCACCTAAAATAGCGTGCTGAAACACGTCATAGCAAAAAAAGTTGCAAAAACAGCCAAAAACAACAAAATATAGCATGTCGAAAA
>NW_024671120.1:0-217 GCF_008729295.1 Plectropomus leopardus | reverse complement strand
TTTAGCTCAAATTATCTCTTTGTGTTTGTAGCTCTCTTTCACAGGTATACAAGGGAACATACTTGAAAAATACAAAAGGGTAATTTTATGATACAGCCGGTATGACAAAGAGAATTAGGGACCAAAAACACATACTGTATCATTTAAAATTTAAAAAAATGAATTAATAAAAAAAATAATTTTCGATGTAAAATTATTTTGTTTGAGCTCCTTACTT
>NW_024671119.1:0-401 GCF_008729295.1 Plectropomus leopardus | reverse complement strand
TTTATTTTTATAATTATTTTAATTTCATATTTAATTATTTTACAGAATTATAATTTTTAAGCACTTTTTCCAAGTCTTGCTTGCCTTTAAAAAAAATTAAGGTAATTTTCTTGTAGTTTTTACTTAATTCTTGCTATTTTTTAGGTCATTTCTTCTTTTGTTGCTTATTGCCTTCTTCCTATGTTTTTGAAAGAAAAACAAGCCAAATTGCTTGGGTGTCAAAGTGTTAAGACTACAGACAAAATCTGATCAATTCGTCATATAAAAATACAGATGAGCACAGCTTAAATGATTTTTGACAAATTATCTATCATTACTGTTTGAGTCTGAAAGTTGGCAATAGGGCCTTTAAACTCCCCACCATCTGATTCCACTGTGCTCATTTCATTTATTCTTCTCTA
>NW_024671118.1:0-273 GCF_008729295.1 Plectropomus leopardus | reverse complement strand
CGCTGCTGCTCTCGCTTTCTGCTGAAGCTTCAGCCTCTGTGGTTGTGTCATGAAATATTATCCTCATACTTTTCAAAATGATTATCTGCAATAGTTCAAAAGTGGAAATATAAATATCTGAGGTTAAAGTCAGGCCTGAAGCCCGTGTTTCAAAAGAGCTATCCATGGTGCTGATCACACCGCGGTTACCAGAGAAGACGTTGGTAACATCCGACCTGTTCTCATTCCAAACGTGTCAAATACCGTTGCTTGGTAAGTGATTTTGGTGTGACA
>NW_024671117.1:0-637 GCF_008729295.1 Plectropomus leopardus | reverse complement strand
TGGGGGCTCTGGGTCCTCCTGCTCCTCTTTAATGTGTGGGGGCTCTGGGTCCTCCTGCTCCTGTTTGATGTGTGGGGGTTCTAGGTTCTCCTGGTCCACACTGGAAGGGGGAACCTCTTCTTTAACCACCAACAGCTGCTGGACGTCTGCAGGAAACAGGATGAAGGACAGACTCATTAGTGTCCATCACTAAACTCAAACTAACAACAAGAAGTATCTTGAATCGACATAAAACGAGAAGAGCAGATTCTTAAAGATCTTATTCTGAGTTCTGACGTTCTGCTGCTGAACAACGGATATGTAAACAACAACAACTACACATTGTTGTTACAGGCAGTAAATGGTTTGAATTTTTGTGTGTATGGAGATGTGTGTGGACATGAATAAGAACGCACAAAGAAGAAACGGCTGACTGAGTCTGAGGCTGAAAGACAAAACGGCTGTCCAGAAAACTACCAAGAAAGACGGTTAAGTCATGGTGAAGTTTTGTCTACATGTTACATGTGCAACCCACTGTGGTAGATTTAAAAAGGAAGTTTTAGCATAGCGGCTAACTCAAAGAAAAGGAACAGCGGCCTTAACTGTCCACATGATCGTTATTGGCATGTCATGTCATTGTTGTTGTATATTATGTATC
>NW_024671116.1:0-238 GCF_008729295.1 Plectropomus leopardus | reverse complement strand
AGGATGGTTTTTCCCATATCCTTGTCTGAGAGACCAGATGTATATAGCCTTCCCAGGCTTCGGATGGGCTGGTCCACAATGAGGGGGATGTCTTCGCCACCGATGGTAAAGGTGACTCTGTCATTCCTCTCCCCTTTCCGCAGTGACAGGCTCCTCGACTTCTGAGGCTTGAACCTCATCCTTGCCCAGCTAATCAGCTCGTCCAGCCTCTTCAGAAGTCTGGATGTGCATGGGGCAG
>NW_024671115.1:0-441 GCF_008729295.1 Plectropomus leopardus | reverse complement strand
AACATGAGAATGAACTGCGGGAACAGCAGTCAGGTAACTCTCATCTCCGGGTGGGAGAGTGGGAGGGACTTGTCTGTGTTTGACCTACATTAACAGGGCAGTGAGCCCTGGGAGAACCCCGGTCTCTGTGTGCATCTTGTTGGCTTCTATAATTTTAGTTGTAGTATAGTTACAACTGCAAAATGGAAAATAATGGATAAATATTGACTAAGATTGAATTTTGTTTGTTTGGATAGCCCACAGGCAAAAATCGATGCAGATATCTTAGTAAATAAATAAAATTTGTGAAATATTATGACAATGGTGCTAAATAAATAATAATTATATAATAAATAATAATATAAATAAATACCTACATTTGGGGTATATGAATGTAAAACAAGTGCAGCCAATTTGATGGAGCTGAATTAATAGTAGCCCATATTTTACAGAGATACTTAA
>NW_024671114.1:0-389 GCF_008729295.1 Plectropomus leopardus | reverse complement strand
AGAATACAAAACTTTATATACATATACATATACATTTATATAATGGGCTAAATAAAATTGATGACATAAAAACACTCAGACACACTGTATGTACACACAGAAACAGGCCTGTCAAGCACACACACTTATGAATATATCCACACTTTAAAATAAAGACAGATGTGTGAATCTTTTTTTATGGAGTGAAAGAACAAACAGCCTTTTTGATTCTGAAGGTCAGACTGCAGGTCCGAGTCAGGTGATGACTGCAGGTCCGAGTCAGGTGATGACTGCAGGTCCGAGTCAGGTGATGACTGCAGGTCAGAGTCAGGTGATGACTCCAGGTCCGAGTCAGGTGATGACTGCAGGTCAGTGTCAGGTGATGACTGCAGGTCAGAGTCAGGTGATGA
>NW_024671113.1:0-490 GCF_008729295.1 Plectropomus leopardus | reverse complement strand
ACTTTATTATTTTATCTTATTCAACATTTGTGTGAAATTTAGTCAAAATTAGTGAATGGATTCTTGAGTTATGGCCTTTTTGACATCACAGTGACGTTTGACCACCGCAATCTAAACACTTCATCATTGGACATTTGTGCCAAATTTGAAGAATTTGAGAGGTGGTTACTTTAAGGTGATTTTGCATAAAAACACAATTTTTTTTAAATAAAATCAAACAAAAAGCATTGTTTATGATTTTTGAGTTCATTCTTAAAGCGAAGTGGACGTTTGTGCCAAATTTTCTTTTTTTTTTTCCATAATCTGTTTATTGACATTTTCAGAATTAAACACATAAGCGACAACAATACAAACAATACAGTAACCTTTGGACAGTATAGTATTGACAAAGCAACAGTGCCAGTGAAGACCAAACAAAGCAATACAAACCTAGGACGGGACAAGACCTAAACAATACAAGAATGATATTAATAAAATAAATAAAAAGAAA
>NW_024671112.1:0-275 GCF_008729295.1 Plectropomus leopardus | reverse complement strand
AAAATTAACAAGGTTTATTTTGGAATACAGAAAAATATAGCAGGCAACGTCCGTCCATAATCCCTATCTCACCAAAACACAAACCACAGCCAAAAACTTTTATGGATCCACCTATTCTCCTATTCTCTCTTGTTATGCGCACTAGACAACCTAACGACACCATAGCTGTGTTACATAACTTAGCCTGCATTCTAACAGAAGTAACACAATAAGGAATGCAACGATAATATAACTTTGGTTTAGTTTATTACTGAACACCATTCAAAATCTGTAGA
>NW_024671111.1:0-261 GCF_008729295.1 Plectropomus leopardus | reverse complement strand
TAAGCAGGAGAATTAAGAGTTTGTTTCTACCAAACCTGAGTTGGGGTGGTTGGAAAAGTGGAAAGATGGACCGAGACGATTTTTGTGAGTTTTATTTTTTTTCCAATTGACTCTGAACACAGTGTGTTTTACAAAGATATGATTACTGTTTATTCTAATGGAGTCTGGTGGCTTCGACAAAAACCATTTGGGGCTGTTTCTGGTCAACATAATTGTAGTAGACAGAAACACAATTATTTTTTTGAGGATTATCTGGAAATT
>NW_024671110.1:0-1138 GCF_008729295.1 Plectropomus leopardus | reverse complement strand
AATGCTATGCACAAACACACACAAAAGCACACGCGCGAGATGCTTGGCGTAGCCACAGTAGTCAACAGAATGGATGGACACACATTAACATGCACTCTGACTACAATCAAAAGTTTGACTCACTGATAATCTCCTCTTAAGAGTATGTCTCTTTAATGTGTTGGTGTGTTCCTGGCATTTGTTGGAGTCAAAGTCCATCTTGGCTGGATGTGTGTGTGCGTTTTTTTGTCTAGCTGTGTCAGTGTGTGTGCATTACATTTAAACCTTCATATACATCAAATTGTCTCCTGTTCCCCTGGCCCCTGCTCTCAGTTTCAGAAATCACTGAACGAGCGGCGATGCTAGGTAGCTCCCATCCAACCAGAAATAAAATAAAATAAAATTTAAAAAATAAATAAATGAAATAAAATAAAATAAAAGTAAGACATTTACAATGCAAACCATTAAAAACTTTACCCCCTCTAAATGGAAAGCACTTTAAAATGCCGTGTAAAGCTCAGTGATTCAATGGGGCATCAAACTAAAAGGGAAGAACTCTTGTATCTTGCATCATTTTTCCAAGCAGCAACCCCAGAAGCTGAAAATTGAAGCCAATGTGTGAGTGCCAAAAAACTGCAGTTCCTCATACGGCCACTTGAGGCTGGCTCTGAGAGAGAGTCAATCCCCATAGACCACTGAGTTAAAATGTCAAAAATTTACAGTGGAAAAAAATATGTTTACTGGTACAAAACACAGTTTCCCATTCATCCATGTTTAAATTTAGACTACAATTAACTTCTGAGAAAATGTTTCAATTAAAAGGACCACAGAGTAAATGGTAAATGGACCTGCAGTTGTAAAGCGCTTTCTAGTCATTTGACCACTCAAAGTGGTTTCACACAATGAGTCACATTCACCCATTCATACACACATTCACACACCAGTGGCCGAGGCTAGCATACAAGGTGCCACCTGCTACTCAGTTTTTAACTATTCATACTAGTGCTGGGCATAGATTAATTTTTTTAATCTAGATTAATCTCACTGCAACCCTGTAGTTAATCTAGATTAATCTAGATTAAAATTATAGATTTGAATTTTGCCAAAGACACTCAAAATAATATCTATCTATCTAAATGATGAAAATGCATCACAAAAT
>NW_024671109.1:0-391 GCF_008729295.1 Plectropomus leopardus | reverse complement strand
AGAAGAAGAATACAGGTCGCTGGGAGCCATGAGGTGATCTTTCATTCTTTCATTCATTCATTCATTCATTCATTCTTTCATTCTTTCATTCATTCATTCAGTTAAACTACCGTATATGTGTAAATATTTCTTAAGTCATGTTTCTGATGGAGCTCCAGTCAGACTGAAGACGAAGTGTGTGTTGAGCTATAACTTCTACACACAGTATGGAGCAGAAAGTGAAACAAGTAACCGTGGTAACGAAAGTGGCGGAGAATGAGAGTGGAGCGGACACTGGTGGAGACAACGGCAGCGAATGAGAGCGGAGCGGACACCAGCAGAGACACCGGCAGAGAATGAGAGCGGATGACGATAACACTGGCGGAGACATCGGCAGAGACACCGATGACAC
>NW_024671108.1:0-576 GCF_008729295.1 Plectropomus leopardus | reverse complement strand
GTGAAAATATATTGTTTTAGTGTTTGTGTTAGTTTACTTTTAATGTGCTATTTACAGAATAGATTTGAAGTTTATATACTGTCTAACCCCTTTACACGTGCTGCTTTTGTTCACCTGGCAGCATATTATAATAAGAATATCGCTGAGATCAGTGATATTTTTCATGTTTTGCTGCCATCCTGAGGACAAAATGTGACAGTACTTAAAAACCACACGATCAGAAAGTCAAACTGTGATTCAGCTTAATTTAAAATCTCTCACCTGAATGAGCACAAAGTGCAAACTGCGAGTGCAGAAGCACACAGGAGCAGGCGCAGCAGGCGCAGCAGGCGCAGCAGGCGCAGATGTCTGCAGGACATCAGGAGACAGAAGCTTGAAGGCTGAGACACAAACTGTGACAGTTTTGGTGGAAATGTTTGGTGAGGGCCTCAAGAGGAAGTGGGTGGATCAAGAGGGACAGGAGGGGACGTGTGAGGACCTCTGGTGGACAAATGGAGACTGCAGGAAGGCAACGTGCAACTTAACCCTTTGAAACCCTGAGTATTTTTCTCTTAAACAATGTAAGAAGGTGTCAAA
>NW_024671107.1:0-654 GCF_008729295.1 Plectropomus leopardus | reverse complement strand
AATAATGTGTAAAATTCATACGTTTAGGGGTCCAACAGCTTTTCATGGTAGTATGGGTACTGGAACGCACAGACAGCTTATGGTGAAATCCAAAAAGAATCAAAGCCCTAAGTGCTTGAAGCGCTAATCATGTAGCAGCTCCATCAGTCTGACATCACTCTACAATTATTGACATGCCTATAGGTCCTGTGCGTCAATGTATGTATTTTTGGTGTATCTGTGTACGTAAGGATTACAAGAGTGAAAAAAATGAATTTCCCAATTGAGGGACTAATGATTAAAAATATATTATTGTATCAATATTGATTCAAGCGAAAAAAAATACAGAAGCATAACAGACAGTCATGGAACGGCAACCATACAAGCTCATTCCAAGAGATAATTTGGCACAGCGGCCAACCACAAACACATGACAGATTTTAAGAAAATAAAAACACTAAATATCTTATGTGAGAGGCAAGAGAGATGAGCCGGAGATAGAGATAAATGGAGAGATAGTTGGAGAGATGAGGGTAAAACACTGTAGGGTGAGGGATAGTCATGGCACAGCGACCATTAAAGATGACAAAACAGACATGTAAGCATGTCGGCCATGACAGATAATCAAAAAGAGCGGTCGGCACGGCGACCAACCAAAAACACAACACTGACATG